>NC_060961.1:857500-890000 GCF_910589235.1 Vespa crabro | reverse complement strand
ATCAATCAGTGGGGAGACATTTGATAGTAGAGAGTAGTACCTTCCAAATTTATCCCCTTTTATTTTATCATCTTTTCTATTTTCCTTCGAAAATCTTTTACGAATTAATCTTAATTTTCTCACCTCCTAACAATGGTTATCTAAAAGTAATTGACTTTTAATATCATCTAGGGACTTTTTTCTCTTTCTTTGTTTTACTTCATTTTTTCCCATAGAAACCTTTTACTAGAATCAATCTTAACTTTCTCATCCTAACAAATGACGTCAGCCCTCTCTCTCTCTCTCTCTCTCTCTCTCTCTCTCTCTCTCTCTCTCTCTCTCTCACTTGGACGAAGGATTAAAATTGAATCTTTAGATGGAACAGCTTTGGATTTTGTACCGTTTGCTTCGTAGATAAAACAAGATCCGTTAGAGGTTGATTAACCGTCGTTACCGAAGGAGAACGATCTGGTCGAAGTTAACGGTTTAGCGAGAATGATCGATTGAGATAAGACTATCGAATGAATGATAATTGCTTCTCTTTTTCTTTTTCGTGTGTGCGTTATTTTTCTTCTAATTTTTTTTTCTTTTCTTTTTCTATCCGTTTACACATATAGATATATGTACCTTTATGTACATATTTTTTTATTTACATGCAACGGCATACACACTTGCATTAACTCATACGAATTAAAGACCGATGATTGTCGGTACTAGAATAGTAAGAGATAAGGATAGATAGATGGATAGAGCGACAATGATCAATGTAATATACCTTTCCTATCTTAATTGATCAATCTGGTCAATCTGTTACACCGTTCGAGAAATCGATTCTTCCACTTTACTCTATTTTCCGTTTGAATCGATTAATCGGGTCAAGAAAGGAAGGGATATATATATATAAAGAGAGGAGAGAGAGAGGATCAAGAACTTATTGCTTGGCTCTCGGTGTCGCAAGACGATTAATATGCAATTATGCTATTGGTGCAAAAAATAATAAAGAAAAAAAAAGGAACATTTTTGTAACCTTCGACAATAGTAATCTGAGTTCGTACGAGACACGAAATGTCCTTCAACGTGATCGATGGACTCGAACGTGGTTCTAGAACGTCAAACGAATCGATTTTGTTTGGTTTGTCGATTAAAATCAAACGGAACGAAACAAAAAAAGAAGAAAAAGAAATAAAGAAAGAAAGAAAGAAAAAAAATAATAAAATCCCAACGCGAAAGAGTTTTCTCAACTGAAGAAATAAAAAGGAAAGAGACTTTTATCTTTGTCGGCGGCTCGATGGAAATTCTGGTCCTTCGTTTAAAACGTCGTTCAACCGGAAAAGAATATGGCGACACTGATGGGAGAGATAGAAAAAGAAAGAAAAAGAAATGAAGTAGAAAAGGAAGCAATTAACGGATGAAAAAAGACTGCCGTAAATAGTGCCACGTGACACAAAGGTGAATCTTTTCAAATAGAAAACTAAAATAGAATGGACTAAGAAAATCTAAAACTTTAGGATAAACGACGATCGTTAAGTGACCACGAAAGGACAAATCGGAAATGAAACGAAACGAAGCGAAACGAAAAGAGGTTATGTTACACGACAAATCGTGTCCTGGCGAGCGTGACACTGCGATGAGCGATGATGAATCACCAGTGCCGTAGTGCTTTATGACGAAGAGAGAACAAGAAGGAACGGAAAGAAAAAAAAAAAAAAGAGAGAGAGAAAGTATCGTTTCATCCTTTTCTTAAATATGTACTTTCGTTCTACTTTCATATATTTTTCGATAAGCAAATCATTAATGAAAATGACAATAGAACACACACACACACACACACATACACATTAACATATTTTCGTAATAAACGATGAGTAAATATGTGAAGCGATAAAATTTGTTCCTTGATTGAAATCGTGTTGTTTGAACATAAAAGACAACAAGATGGCTACGTACGTTTTGATTCACGTAGTCGGTATACATAACGTGTATAAAAGAAAAAAAGTAAAATAATAATAAAAAAAAAAATGATATCACAAATATAATAACATTGAACGATCTTAAATATATGATTATCAATAATTATCGATTCTTTTTGAGCGACAAAGAATTAACGTAAAAATTTCTTTTTTCTTTTCTTTCCTTTCTTCTTTTTTTTTTTTTCTTTCTTTTATAGTTTCCTACCTCTCTCGCTTTCCTATCTTTTCTCTGTTCTATCCTTTTCTTTACGTTCCTCGTTCTCAGGCGCCAACGTCGAAGGAGTTTTTCACGGCAGGACGATTATCTAGTTCAGTTCGGTTTCGAAAGAAGATAATAAAGCGTGGAATCTTTTAACTCGCGTACAACAACAACACAACGCCGATCGCTTGGAGGACGACGACGACGACGCGGTTCGTTTACTTTCGATATTGTATGTTGCCAGGTGGCAGCACCATCCGCTTGCATCAATCTGTCGCCGATAAAAACTCGCGGCAAATTTGAAATAGTCAATTTTTAAATAAGAAAATAATGATTTATTATATATGTATGTATGAACGTCTCGTTTGATTCTTTTTATAAAAGAATGATCAAACCATCATAGATTATAGCAATTGAAAAAAAATATATATATATATATATATATATATATATATATATTATGTTTGAGATCAATAGAGATGATATAGAGATAGGAACCAATAATTAAAAGGAGCTTAAAAAGCCATCTTGAACATAAGAACTCGATGTTACACGAGTATCACGTTACAACGTTGAGAGCCCTTTTTGTTATACGATATGCGAAGTACAACGAGGAAGGGATAAATATCGTTGTCTCTCTTGGAGATGCTCGATTATTAATAGCCAAGCTTAACGGTGTCTCCCATCGTCTGTTAGGCGTGACTTTTTAAAGGATACATCGTAAGCGAGTGAACGGAGCGAGCGAGCAAGAGAGAAAAAGAGAGAGAGAGAGAGAGGTCATATTACTATATGATAGCAATTAATAGGTTATCAAGTATGTGTATATGTATTTACATGAGTGTAATTTTTTTTCTTCGTTGTTTATGTCACACTCCAATTGTATTTTTAACGAAGATAATTACTTAATTTGTCATCATGGCATAACTTGTTTTTTGAGCAACAATTATATTATATTTATTGGGTCCACTATTCATATATATATATATATATATATGTATATATATATATATATATATAGAGAGAGAGAGAGAATACAGAAATCACAGCTTACTCTAGAAATTTTTTTCCTAATAAATCTACTATATATCACTTCGATTTCTATTTATTCTGATACTATATATATATACATACAATATATATTCCAACCTTTTTGACCCAACTTCATCATGTATCGCGTACGTAAGCACGAAGAAAGTTACATAATCAGTATTCGATAAAAGAAAATGAAGGAAAAGAAAAGAAAAGAAAAGGAAAGAAAAAAAGAATAATACGTGAAGTAAGATTTTGGCAAATCGTAAATAAGATCTCGGAGTAAAAATGTCCGAGGGCAGGACTTTTTTCTTTTTTTCTTTTTTGTTTTTTTTTTTTTCCTTTTTCTTTTTTTCATGAAGTTGCAACTTTTCTACGACATGATAAGACTCGACCTCTTGACATTAAAAGACCTCCTTTTCCCCGTATCTCTTTCGTCGTTGTCGCAGTCGATTCACGTGTTTCGTTTCTCCCAAAAGAGAGTAGAGTTTAGACACGCCAAGAGAAGATACTGTCGACGGAGATTATATCTAATCTTCTTCCATTTTTTTTTTTTTTTCTTTTTTAATAAGGAATAGGGCGAAACATTTTCAAGCGATTTTAAACGTCAATTACACACACTTTTTCTTCCAAATCTGTTAACATTAATTTTTTTTTTTTTTTTTTTTACTTTCAGATTACAACTTAGACTTGTAACAGTCTGAAGAAAAAAAAAAAATAAATAAATGAATAAATAAAAATATAAGCCTGATAATAAGTCCAGGAAAAAAAAAAGTAAACGATTATAAAAATATCACCTAGGAACTTTTGGGATTCGTTCGGGAACTTTTATTTATGTTATTATACACAGCCGATAAATAATATTTCTCGTCCTTGTCTCGTCCGTGTTGACGTCTGATAAATATGCAAAAAAGAAGAAGCAAAAGAAAAAGAAAGAAAAATATTGAGAGCTATTTCGAGCAGACATTCTTTGGAGTAAGATAATTAATAATAAAAATGAGAGGAGACAGGATGGAGAGGGGTTTGAGGATTGCGTCGAAAATTTCCACTCTCTACCAGCTGTTACTGATAATACGAGAGAACGGAAGGTGTACATATTTCTTCTTCTTCTTCTTTTTCTTCTTCTTCTTCATCATCTTCATCTTCTTCTGTACATATAAACACAGGAATACCGAGAAAGCATTATCGAGAGCCTTTATAGTTTTACGACTCGTGCAATCTCTTCTTGAATGGTGATGTAAGCACTTTGGTTAATTTCAACCAAAATATCTGCTTAAAAATAACACCCTTGCCTTAAACTTTCTTGATTTTCGATTGTTTAAACGTGAACAATTTATTTATATATACAGACACACACATACACACACATAGACGATTATTAATAATGTCTAATAAATTATTCAGATATCATTATCGATTATATAAAGAATTAATGATCTCTGTCTGATGTTTTTCTTGATCGTCTAAAATTATAAAAAAAAAATTATAAAAAAAAAAAAAGAAAGGAAGAAGAAAAGAAAAAGAAAAAAAGAAAAAAGCCAAATAAAAACTATGGAAGATTTCGATTAGAAAATCTTATATGTGAAATGTTATTCATGTTTTGCCTGCGTTACGTAAATACACCTCGGGCGATATACAATATTCTAAAATTTAATGGGTCATTCATATCAATGACAAAGTTTCATCGGACGTTTTTATCAATTCAACGTTAGATCCGTAAAAGTCAAGGATATTTGAAAATTTAGAATAAAATTGTTTGAGAGACTATGGGATTCGAAGGCGTCGTCGTCCACCACTTGCCGTTCGCACGTGACACGATGACGGATTTATTGATCGTAAATATGGTTCAACAATATAAGTAGCACAAGTATACATACATATATATATATATATATATATATATATATATATATATATATATATATATATAGGTGTATATATATTATATACGTGTGATACGCGATGTGATGTATGTGCCATAGTCTTTCATGTGTGTACAATTTTAACCTATTTTCCAAATACACGAAGGCTCATTCTTGTGGTTACATGAGTTACATATATATATATTGTACTGGCTCGTAAAATTTTGACGATTAATCGCGCCCGAGAAAATGTATAATATAATATCCGTCGATCATAGAAAATATTTCAAAAACTCCTCGTATCTCGATATATGAAATTATACGAAACGAAACGAAACGAAACTAACGTCGGTTATACATATATTAAGAGAGTAAATTTTCATTTGGTGTTTGTTTGATTTCATCTCTCGGTCACGTGCTTAATATACACAAACGTACGTTCATTCTCCATCTCTTGCAGTATAATAAAACAATCTTGTTTAACGACGGCGCATTGACAAAAATAGTCTGGATGACTCTACCTGTCTTCGCTCCTGTAGGCGCCTAACGTCTTGAAAATTATACGCGTTCACGTGTGTGTTTGCCGAAGGATTTTCATTGGCGACGAAAGATCTATAAAACTTGTCAGACAACATATATCATAACAGAATGTTCTAATAATTTATTTCTACGCGTTAAGGAAAATATTTCTTTTTTCTTTTTTTCTTCCCCTCTTCCCTTTCTGACATTAATTGATCTACAGAGTTTAAGAAACTAAACTTCTCTTAGAGGCAATTTTAACGATCTCCTTCCTCTTCTCCTTACTTTTTCGATTAATATCTTATTTTCTCCTTTTGTTTTCGGTGAGGATTATAAAACTACAAGGAAATAGGGATCATTTTTTTCTACGTAGCAAATTTTTTTTTTATAATCTCTAAAGAGAGAGAGAGAGAGAGAGAGAGAGAGAGAAAGGAGAAAACCCGAGACGTTTTGGAAAAAAGTAATCGACTTTTAAAATTATTTTAGCACTTTCGACTAGCCGTATATTATTTTTCGATAGAATAAATACAAAAAAGAAAAAGAAGTCGATTGATTCTTTTATTACGAATCGAGATTACTTGACTTTTAGAAGAAGGAGAGGTCGATATATTAAAGAAATCACGATCAAGAATAAACGTTGAGAGCGAACCACCGGAACTTCTTACAATCTCAAAGATACCTCTCCTCGGATTACTATGTAATACTGCTACCACTACCACCATCATACTACTACAATTACCACTACTCTACTACAGCTACTATTACTTAGATTCCACTCGACCAGCGCAATAATTAATTGCACGTTCGAGTATATTTACGAGAAACCGGTTTCCTGAGACGAGAGGAGGAGCCCAACAAAGTTGATTCTCTATCCCGCTTGATCGCCTTGATAGAGTAATGAGAAAATGAGAAGATTGAAGAAATTCTCTTTTCCTCTTGGGATCGTCAAAACCTTATTTTATTCTGCTTCGACGTTTACTACGAATAGAGATCGGAATTTTGTTGTTTTTTTTTTCTCTCTTGAAAGAAAAAAAAAAAAAAAACAACAAAAAAATTCCGAAAATGTTTGATCCCATTGATTTCGATTAAATATTTCACGTTTGAACGTAAAATAAACGAATCAAAAAATACCATCGAAAACATACACACACGTACAAGATTACACAAAATACGATTTAGAAAAGATAAGGTAATTGTGGTTTAACGATGAGACTATACCATTCTTGTTATTATTCGTTTCGTTTTATTTTATTTCTTTTTCTTTCTCCCTTTTTTCTCCCCAACAAAAATCTCTAATTTTTGCTAGAAAATTATCGCGATAAAATTCCCTTTGATGTATCAACTGGTAAATGGATTTTACGAGAGCAAAAGTGAGAGGAGGGAATTTTTCCCTTTTTTAATGGATAACGGAAACGTTCGACGAAGGAATGAAATATCGAGAAACTATGTTATATCGTGTCTCGAAATCGACGGTGATTTAACAACGAAAATAAATCCCATAGAAGTGTTACGAAGAGGGGAGGGGGAAGAAAAAAAGAAAAGAAAAAAAAAAGCGAAAACGAAGAGAAGAAGAAGGAAAAAAGAGGAGAACGAATGAAAAAGATTTAATCTTGCTAACGAGTCTAGTGTCGATATTTTAATTACTACAAGGGAAAGGGGAAGGTAGAAGGAAGAAACAAAAGTTTCTAGATGGGCCGAAAGTTCTTAGGACAATCTTAAAAATCAATTACTACTTTTCGAGATTTCTTTACGACGCTAATAGTTTAATCGTGTAATCTTAAAAACTGCGCCTTGTAGTTTAATAATCCGGACGAAAAAAAAAGAAAAACAAAAAAAAAAAAAAGAAAAAGAAAAACAAAGAAAAACAAAGAAAAACAAAGAAAAACAAAGAAAAACAGTTAATCCAAAACGTCTGGAAAAAGTGTAATTGATTTATCGAGTTTATCCAGGAAATTTTGAGCCCCCTAAAAAGGCAAAAAGACAAAAAAAAAAAGGCAAAAAAAAAAAAAGAAAAGAAAAAGAAAAACAAGAAAAAGTTTGCAACGGCCAATTGCTTGATTATCATTTATCGTTATAGTAGATTGAAAGGGAAAAAAGGAAAAAAGAAAACAAGAGAAAAAAAGAAAATGATAAGTGCTCGATAGATATTGAATTTGATTTTGTAACTTAACAATTACCCGATATGCACGAAAGTGTATGTAGAAAATAGCCCTGAAAGTGATTGTGAGATCGATGCATCGACACTGTCGTATTGGCTTACCGGTTGGAGCCGGTTTTGCCTAGAAAGCAGCGGTCGTTTGCGCGAACTTTTATAATATTGCCTTTGCAAACCGAATGAACCGTATTTTACAGAAGATACACGCTTACTCACGCAACCATGCACGCATTCACGTATACTTATTCATTTACGAACGTATATAAACGTGCGTGTGAGAGAACCTTCCCCCTACTCCCCCACGCTTCCCACTGCCCTTCTACTCATAGAAAGAAAATCGATAACGAATAATAATATTTTCTCCCTTGTTAAACGAACATATTCATTCTGCAATGCAACTACCATTACTCCTCATCATCATGTTGTTATGCACGAATTTCGTATCTACGCCAATGGCGTAGTCATAAATTTCAAACAATGAATATTTCAACTTTGAAATAATAATTTTAATAATGTACGGTTAAGCGATATAAATATTTAAAAAGCTATCGTAATGATAAAGCATTGTGAAATATAATGTGTATATATATATATATATAAATGTTGTAAGGTTTTGTTACAAAGAAAAAAAAAAAAGAAAAGAAAAAGAAAATAGGTTCCAATGGTTACGCCATTGCTCTAGTATTTCCGGCAAGCTTATCGAAAAGCCACGATCGAGAAAGTATTTAAATTATGAGATATGTGTGCGTGTGTGTGTATATATATATATATATATACGCATTCATGGCGACGTATTAGAAATTTTTGCGAATCTCACTATTATCGTTCGATCATTCTCCAAACTGGTACGGCGAGTAATTTCACTTTGGATTATAAATCTTGGTCGTTTTTAATGAATGGCTTCGGCCATATTGCTTTTTTTTCCGTTATGCCGACACATTGGCGTAGGAGAGAAGGGAGACGAAGTAAAATAGTTTCACGAATGCATTTAATATGCGGAACGCGTTATAGTACATCCTGATATCCGTGTAGTAAAGTATTAAAGAAGACAAAGGAAAAAAAAGTAATATTATTTAACGACGTCAAGTTTTACCGTCGAAAAAAAAAAAAAGAACAAAGAAGACGAAAAACAAAAATCAAGCACTCTCAATTTTACGTTAATTTTATATTTTTCCCTACAGAAACGTATTTACTGTGACAACGTTGGTTTAATTTTTTTTTCTTTTTTTTTTTTTTTTTACAAGGAAAAAGAAGAAAACATTTTTGTGCAATATTCGTCGTCGTGCAAAAAAAAAGAAAAAAAAAAATAAAACAAGAAAGAAGAAGGTATGGTAGGAGGAAGTTAAAAATATTAAATGAAAACGGCCTCGATAAAATTCTCAACCAATGTTCCGTATCCAAGCGAGTTGTTGCTTTTGCCATGCTCCCCCTCCCAGAGATAGACCCCTGATGGTTATATCACGGAAGTGAATCGTTTAAAGTATATTTGACCGTTGTTATAGCTAATGCCGAGGAAAAGATATTTGCGGAATGCAATATTTCTTAGACCATTAAGTAAACGATAAATTTTCTGATAAATCTTTGCTCTATGTACTTTGCACTATTGTCCATTAGTTAAGGATCGGATTTGTTAATCTTGATTATATACGCTTAAGACTTAATGTCTTCATTTTCGAGAACATTTAGTATCGTCGATTAGAACAATAATAGTTTGTTAATTATATTTTTCTTTTCTTTTTTTTGTAACTTTTCGGATTCTTCAAAGTGTATGACAAAAAAAAAGAAGAAAAAGAGAGAGAGAGAGAGAGAGAGAGAGAGAGAGAGAACAATAGGCCAGGATAAAGGAATAGATTTCCCAACAAATAGCGTGAGCTTTGATATTCATCAACGATAAAAATGAGACTCGACAATAGCTAAAAGGTCGGAAATCGATCTTGTTTGCGCCAGTGCAGAAGCGAGAATTATAACGAGCACGCGATCTTGCGAAAAAGAATAAAAGAGAGAGAGAGAGAGAGAGAGAGAAAGGAGAGGAGAGGAGTAGAGAGAGAAGTAGAGAAGAAAAATAAATGAATTTAACCGAGATTGCATTTGGAAAATTTGAAAAATAAAAGGAAAAAAAGAAAAAAAGAAATTCTTTGGCTAACGTTTCCACGAAAAATTTGTATTTTGTTCCGTTATTTGGGGTAAACATATAATATTTTATTTTATTTCTCTCTCTCTCTCTCTCTCTCTCTCTTTCTTTGTTTCTCTCATACAAAAGACAAATTTTCTAAAGTCGCTTTTTCTCCATCGATCATACTTCGACGATTATACGTCGGCGTTTGTTTATATATCCTATATAAACATAAATCTGTGTTTGCTTGAATGCGATGGGGGACCTGCGATCGAGTGATTCCACGAATGATTAAAAATAACTTTAATAATCTGCGATAAGTGGATAATACTTGTCCGTGCGACACAGTTCGATAAAACTCTCTCTCTCTCTCTCTCTCACTCTCTCTCTAGATAGACATTTGTTTTCACTATCCGTGTAATTAATTGTAGGGAAACATTATCGATCGTCAACTAGAAATAATTGTTGAACGAAAATAATTTATAAAGAAAGAAAGAAAGAAAGAAATAAAAAAAAATTCCTTTTTTTGCTTTCTTTCTTTCAGAATTTTTTTTCTCTTCGTTCCTTTGAAAGACTTACGCGAGAAAACTTCTCCTCAAATGCCACGCCTATTTTTGTTTTTCACTTATCGAGACATATATACATACACGTATCTATTGTACATATGTATGAGTGTTTTATATATATAAATACATGTGTGTGTTGTGTAATTTCCTTTACAAACACACATACGTACATGAAAGGTACACACCTTCCTTCGTTATCTCAACCCAAATAACTTTAAACTTTTCTCCTCAACACTTTTAGGGGAACGTTAGAAAATAACGGGCCGACGCACACAAAAATAAACACATACACACACACACACAGGGAGAGGGAGAGAGAGAGAGAGAGAGAGAAAATACAGGAAAAAAAAAGAAATAGAGAGAAGGCATTTCGTTGCTGAACGATTATTTGACGAGTTAATTTACACTCTTTTAATTAGAAGCTAACGCTTTACGGTTTGTTTTCCTGAAAGTTAGTAAGAGTGCTTGTGAAACTCTTTTTAATGGCCAACGATCAAATGATCTAACTCTAATACTTCGATTGAATATTTTTCTGTAATATTATTCATCAGTTTTGTAATTTTAATACGACAAAGTAACCCAGTAAGAAAACAAGGACGATATATTAAATATATATAAGACGTAATCAGCCTAGATTGATTTTTCTCTTATACATACATACATGCATGTATGCACGCATACATATATATACAAGTTACAACTTTCTCAAACTATTTTCCAACTATTTTCGATCGGGTCATCGAACCATAATGACTTTTTCGTTTATCGGTTATTATATCATAAAGGTGCATTAGAAACTTTCGAATAAATTACTGTCGCTGAATTTTTAAAATCACGTTTTATTTATGTTCTTACATGATTATTATGGGTTCACTATGATTATGCCATGAAAAAAGAAAAAAAGAACGAAAAAAAAAAAGAGAGAGAGAAAAGAAAAATATTTTCTTTTTTCTTTTTCTTATTTCTTTTTTTATGGATTTTTTTTTTTTTTTATTTTTTTTTTTCTTTTTTTCTTCGGAATGAGATAACGTTATTTAATTTTGGGGTACGGCGTTTTAAACGATAAAATTCGAATGTGAGATTTTTCGAATGTAGATACGTAATTAATACGCTTATGTATGTACTTTCGAATTCGAGTACGGCGAATAATCCTGTACACGTGAAAATACCTTCGCGTATCTGGTTGACCTCGTTCCTTCCACTCAAATCCATTGCGAATGAAATCATATGCACCGAGGTCGCGATTCTGCACCGCAACACCATATCGCCACTTCACAGTGCGCACATAATCGCTTGTACTTTAATCTTTTACAATTCACGACACGTTGGCGTATCCATTAAACGAGTTCACGATCATAGAACACAACGACGATCTGGGGCGTTAGATGCGCGATGGCAATAGAATTCCCACCTCGAATTTTCTTCTCGGGGGTGTTGAAAAAAATTAAAAGAGAAGGAGAGAAAAAACAAGAAAAAAAAAGAAAAAACAAAAAAAGAAAAAAAACAAAATGTCAAAAGTAAGAAGGACTGAAGATCTCATATCGATTCTTGCGGGTGGAAAATTTTGTTAGAGTAAATTTTTCTACGGGTAAATAAATTTTCAAAGTTTCATTACGAATACGTACAAAGTTGCGGTATTAGATAAAAAATATATATTATTATATCACGCAACATATAACGTACATTATAAATCTAATGACAAGATCGAAGATATAGGAGCATTTTCGTGAGAACGACGGAAAAGATTGCGTTTATTATTAAAAGAGAGAAAAAAAGATAAAAAAAAAGCAGGATAGAAAAACTTAACGCAAGAGAGGAAAGAAAGGAAAAAAAAGAAATAATAATAATAATAATAATAATAATAAAAAAAGAATTGTCCTTCCTTACGAATATTTGTTTTACGAGTCATTGAAATAATCGACGTGAATAATTCGTCGAAGTAAGAATTCTAAATTGCGTATAATAGCCGCACCTGTTCGATGCTATAAATGTAAGGTCTATTGTCGTCATTGGTTACATTTTATCGTCGATAGTAAGATAGAGATAACTGCGATGTACACACTCGCTCGTATGCGAATTTTTCTTTAAGCAATTAAAGAAAAGTGACTAAAAAACTTAGTGGAAAATCAATGATGTCAGTGACAAAAACTGCACCGACATGTGCAACGACTCTCTGTTCTGTTCGTTTTGTTTCTCTCCCCACTACTAATTTTAATTTGAAATAAAAATGCGATTCTACGTTGGTTTTCATCATTGCATAATATAAAGCGGCACACTAGATCGCGAATGATAAAAACATTTTTCATAACAACGCATTATAAAAACCGTATCTAAGAGTTTCTAACGGCACATCCGGTTTCACGATCGCCTTTAAGTATTATTAAAGGCGTGTATTCTCGTTACTCTTTCATTTATAAATTTTTTTTATTTTTATTTATTTGTTTGTTTATTTGTTCTTTTTTTCCCTTTCTTTTTTTCTTCTAAACTTTGAAAAACCACCCCTTGTCCACTTTAATGTTGAACGCATATATCAAGTCATACACGTATACCGTTTCTCGATACAGATTATAAAAGACAAGATAATCTCTTACGAATTGTATCTCGATTAGGAAGAATATTATGAATAACGGTGTTGATCACAAAATGGGATTTGTCTCGTTAGAAAATCTAAGTAATCCTTAAGTAGTATTCATCGATGTGATTACTCAATAAATAATAAGAAGGACAAATAGTATACTGAACGAACAAAAGAAACTGTTTCACAAGTATTACTACTACTACTACTATTACTACTACCATTATCACTGACACACCAACTACTACTACTAGTACAACTATTACTAATACTACTCTTAAAAGAATCTATTGTTCTTTTGTTGCTCTTGTTAGAGAAAAAGTTTTTGCTATGTTTTTCCTTCGTTTTTTTCTTCCTTTCCTATGCAGTAGTTGTGAAAGCTCTATATAGTTATATAACAATAATATCTATAGATATATAGCATTATGGAAAATACGTGGAATGGTGTGTGAATTTCTTTCTCTCTCAAGGTCTAAAGGCAATTGTATTACAATTATGTTCAATCTTTTGCGAGGAGGCAAAAAAAAAAAAAAAGAAATTCGAAGAATTTTATATTTCCACGTTCGGCTTTTTACAAGTACAACTATGCATTTGATATATTTGGAAGGTGCATTGTAAGAGAAGAATAAGAAGGATAGAGATAATCCTGATAAAAGGAGACAAGGAGATTTCCCTTATCACTGTTTGCGACTTTCTCCATCTTTTCATTTTATTTTTATCTTCTACTTCTTCTTCTTCTTCTTCTTCTTCGTAGAAAATTCTTACGTATAATACAGATTTACATACGTTTCCTCTTTCACGATTCTTCGTTCTTCATGTAACCATCGACAATGTGATTTATGCAATCGCATAGGAATCTACTGCTTTATCGATCACGCCATTCAACAGTAATAACCAACATATCTATCCATTTATCTATCTATTTATCTATATACTGTTATTTATTTATTTATTCATTTTAAAACGATCGTACACGCTCGATTTATTTTCTCATTTGATTTAATCTATCATCAAAGAGATTTACTTTTAATAATTACTTTCAAAGTACGTATAAAAATGATCGAAAAAGTTGTTGTCATTGTTGGAAGAGATAAAAGTTACATCGGGACTTCTTGGAAAAGTTCGCTCGAGGCGAGTTATTATTAATTAAATCGTTGATATATATCAAACGAATACATATATATATATATATTTATTTATTACGTTATTGTTCTTCGAATCTAGGAGGAAATTGTTCAAAAGCAATGAACTTCCTGAAATTCGATGAACATTATTATATGAAATTATAAATTGTTCGAATCTCTCTCTCTCTCTCTCTCTCTCTCTCATCGCTGTTCTTACGTAAGATATATACGACTTTTATATCCAAGTACATAAGATTCGTATCTTTCTTTTATCGAAGAATTAACGCGATTGGAAAATTTACGATAGCTGAAAGAATTCGCATCGTCTTATGTCAGATGAATTTTTAAAAATCGAGCCGACCAACTTTATAAATAATTCATAAATGTCTATAATCTAAAGATATATGGCATGAAACGATGTAAATCCCTAGAACATTTCACCTTTTTTTTTTTTCTTTATTTTTCTTTTCTTTTTTTTCTTTTTTTTTTTTTATTCTTTTTTTTTCTTTTTTTTTTTTTTTTTATATATATAATGTCAAGGCCAGGATCAATTTAGTACTACTACGTTGAGTACTGACCTTTATCAATTCTTCGCACAGAAAAATTACCAGGTAATTTATATAAGTAAATTCTATCTAGAGAAGAAGAAGAAGAAGAAGAAGAAGAAGAAGAAGAAGAAGAAGAAGAGGAAAAAGAAGAAGAAGAAGAAGAAGAAATAATAAATAGAATTTATCTAACTTTTCTCTCTAATCGGTTATTTTTTCATTCAATCTTCGTATCCTAGGAGCAATCAATTCCTATATAAAGTAATCGTACAATTTCTTCGAAGAAGATTGCACTCGACCCAATAACAAGTTGATTGAAACGATATTGTAAAAAATAGAGAAGAACTAAAAAGGACTCAACCTGGAACGATATTTCATCGGATGGTTAATACTTTTCATCGTCGGAGAAACGATTAAACGGAAACGGAAAATTATTCTGGATAAACTTTGATAAAGGATTAAATCGACGAAAGGATTAGATAAGCGCGAGTCCTGGAATTGTAAGTTCCGCAGTGTCCTTACCTTGGTACGTCGTTTGATGTAGCTTCTGTTTGTGCAGCTGTTCAATTCTGATCTCTGATGTTGCTGCTGTTGTTTTTCAACAACGGATGGTGGCTTTTCCAACCATCTGACGCCATGCTCGTTGTTCGTTTTGTTCTTTATATTGCTTTTCTCGTTATTGTTCACTTGCTGCTGCTGCTGATGATGATGATGATGCTGATGATGCTGCTGTTGCTGTTGTTGTTGGCGATGATTACCGTGATTGATGGTGGTTGTCATGGTCGTTGGTGTGGTGGGTGCGTCCCTGTGGCTCTTCGTACGACGTAGCAATCGTCTCACGGTATTTTTCACGGTGGCGGCAATGTGTGTGCCACCTCCACCACCACCACCACCACCTCGTTCACCACCACCTCCACCGCCACCACCACCGCCACCAGCATTCGAATCGTGGTGGTGGTGGTGGTTCATCGATTTGTAGTCGACCTTCTTCACCCTCGTGCCTGGAGCAGGCGCCACCTTGTGGCCACCCGTCTCCATCACGTACATCGCAGCCACTGTGTCAACGTGCGGCGCAATTCTGACGACTTTACCCTCCTAGTATCGTATTATTTTCCAAAAAATAATTGACAAATTTTGCCCCTCTATATTCCTCTCTTCCTCTCGTATTACGTTCTTCCTTTAATTTTCTTCTTTTTTTTTCTCCCTCTTCTTCTTCTTCTTCTAAAACGTTTGCCCTCTCGTCTCGAAATATCAGTTAAAGTGAGCCGGACGAACGAAGAAAGTTTATTGCTACGGATACTGTGACGTTTTTACACAGAGTGAAGTTTTCCCCTTGTCGAGGGCGTGTGTATTTTTCCCCTTATCTCTTGGATACTACACACCGTGAAAGAACGAGATAAGTCGTCTTCGAAGAAAATCGATCTTACGAGTTTGCGTTCAAATCTCTTCTCCCATCTTTCCCTTTATCGTATATTATCCTTTATTATATTTTGTTTCAATATCTCATACGAAGGATTCCTGGGACGTTTTTGAATTTTCAAATTATTTTTTTCTCCCCTTTATAATAAAACTTCGGTCCTCTCGTTGAAAGGTTAGAACGATCCTTCGGATGATTTCGCGAACACCCGTGAGCCTTCCCGTTCACGCACATTCGTTCGACAACTGATATATATCTATATTAACAATGTTTCTTTTTTTTTTTTCTATATCTTCTATCGAGAATATATCTTCGTTGGGGCTGCACTATTTCTGTGGTTGATGTTCGCGATCAATATAAGTATTAAAACGTTTCCCGTTTTTGTGTAATGAAGTGAAAATGATGAATGAAGAGAAATGATGAGGGTCTCTCTCTCTCTCTCTCTCTCTTTCTCTCTCGTAACACTCTTTCTTCAATAAGGAAGATCAATATAGGAGGAGTCCGAGAGAATTCGCGAAAATGGCAGCCGCGATGCGGTCGACCTCTTTGACGAGCGAACAGAAACCTGTAGTTTAATGTTGCCCTGTCTTGTCCTGTCCTGTCCTGTCCTATACTGTCCTGTCCTGTCCTGTACTGTCTGGACGTTCTCTCTCTCTCTCTCTCTCTCCCTCCCCCTCTCTCTCTCTCTCTCTTTCACTCTCTATCTATCTATCCATCTATTTCTTTTTTAAATATTTTTTTCCAGGTTTTGTGTTTTCTCGTCGGTCCGCGAGCTACTAACGACGAGAGACGGCCTTCTACAATCACCCTTCTCGGCGTTGCCTGCTAACACGTCGCTCGAGAAAGAGAAAGGAGAACGAGAGGAGAGGAGAGAAAGAGGGAGAGCCTTGAATCTACTCGGAGAAGCGCGTTAATCGCTCTGCTCTCGCGGTCAAGAGAGAAAAAGGGTCTCTCTCTCTCTCTCTTGTGCTCTCCTTCTCCTTCTTTCCCTTCTTCATCGGCTACAAAGTTGGAAAAAAATTATCGATCTTATCTTCCTGACCCACTTTTATCCTATACAAGTATGTATTATGTTTATAATAATTAGCCTCTCTAATTTACTCTCTTCTTCCTTCCCTCACCTCACCCCATCCCTCTCTCTCTCTCTCTCTCTCTCTCTCTCTCTCTTTTGTCTTTTTCTTTCGGTTTTTCTTTTTTATTTTCCTTTTATTTTCTCCTTTTTACATAATTGATTTAACTCAATGAAAAATTATAATGTCTGAATTTTTGTTTAAGTGCCAGGCATGCGCACTTTTCAATGCGTCAAAGAATTACGATAGACATCGACTTGGTAACGCAGGTCAGCGCACTCGATATACCTCTCCTCTGCCCCACCCCTCTCCCCTCCCTCTCTCTCTCTCTCTCTCTCTCTCTATTTCTTTTTTTCGCTCGTGAAGAATGACGAAAAATCAAAGTAATCGAAAGAGAAAATTAACTTCGTACAATATTCGATACTAGATTGTATTACACATACGTATATATAATAATAATAATAATTTATATATATAATGAGAATATAGAAAGAAATGAAGAGAATGTGTGGGATCGTGCTTTCCTTTAAGCAGCGCGATTAGCGTGGAATGTATGCTCGGCCATCTGAAACTATCACCGATATGACGTCATACTTCACCATCATCCATGCGAATCTATGCACGGTTATGGGTGTTTAAATAACACTCTGGTTATTTGTTACGCGTCCTACGATCGAATCTATCTATACGATATAGATCTCTTTATGGCACACATACACACGCACACCCACACACACACGCGCGTGCGTTAATGTATATGTATATGTAAGTATGTAATATCTATGTAATAAGGGTTACGTTACGCTCATGTATATTCGTGTCGAGCGCGTTAAACGTAAAAGTTACTCGATCGATAAAATCCTATCGAAAATAATTTTTGCGTGCCTTTCGTGAGCCAACCATATTTGCGGAAATATAGTTCCTGCCATTCGTTTACTTATTTACTCGAACTAGCGAAACGTAATTTCCCCGCACATATCTATTCATGATCGATTTCTCATTAAAGAAAATTTAGATCCATAAAAAATTGAAAGAGAAATATTAAAAACAAAATAAAAGAAAGAAATAAATAAATAAAAAAAATGACAAAAAAAAAAAAGAAGAAGAAGAAGAAAGAAACAAAAAATTTCTATCGCGATAACAAAAGTTTCCAGGCGAGGAAATGGAAATTCTTGGCTATGCGCAAACAAATATGTAAACGACGACAATAAAACGACGACGTATGTGCAAGTTTGGACTACGATTGAGTTCGCATAACGGGAATGAGACACGTGTATATATATGTGTGTGTGTGTGCATATATATATATATATATATATATATATATATATATATTTACGTCATCGGTCGATATTCGGAAAAATCTCAGAAAATATCATAGATCGTCGTCCACCTTTTCTATCGTACAATGGAATTTTCTAAGTGAAACGAAAGGAATGGATTTGCCTGACGTCATTAAATAGACCGATGACGCGCATAAAGAAATAATCATGATAGACTTTATACAAGACGAACTTTCAACCTATTGCTCTTTATCGCGATCCAACGATCTATTTATCCGAACGAAGTAAACGATTTCTATTAATCTGTTATTAATATTATTATTCCAAGAGTAAAATATCAACGTACGATAGAATGAAAATTTCTTACAAAGGAATATGATAATAATCGGTAAGCTCGTATTAAAACTAACTGATAACAAATGAATTAAATTACCGGGATTATTTTTCTTATCGTATTACGCATAAATGATCTATAAGTTTGTACGAACGATTAATTGATCATTAGGTATTATTTTCAATATTATCGATCGTAAAATTTATTTCATCTTTCAATTATTATTATCATTATCATCATCTTCGTCATCATCATCATCATCATCATCATCATCATTATTATTAGTATTATTATTATTATTATTATTATTATTATTATTATTATTATTATTATTGTTATTGTTATTAATATTACTATTATTATTGATTACATGATGACGCGTCATGACTCGATTGATAAAATTTATATTTAATGTAATTTTTCTTTCTGGTCGACTGGGAAAAGAAATATTTCGTGACAGAATTTTGAAAGGGGTTGTTGAAGGAGAGGGGAAGGATAAAGGAGGAAAGAAAAATATCGTTCGGAACGAAGTGAAACGGACGTTAACTCGCAAACGAGTAGGTAGATATCCCAAAGGCACTTTTAAAGGATTGAAGGAAGGAAACGAGGAAGGTATGTATGTGCGTGAGCGAACGCGCTGTGTGCCGACTAGCTAGCTAGCTCTCCTTGAACGGAGCTCGGTGGTGCATATCTCCTTCGTCGTCTCTCGTGCGATGCACTCTACCCACGCGAGAATCAATCCGTGGGAAGAAGTAGAAAAGAAGTAAGGAAGGAAGAAAGAAAGAAAGAAAAAAAAAGAAAGAAAGAAGAAAGAATGAAAGAAGTCTTTCATTCTTTCGCGTTTGAGGTTTGTAGCGGATACAAAAAAATTTCTGGATACTCGACAGTCATACGAGAAACATTTGATTTTCGATTTTAAAGAACGAAAAATAAAAGAAAAATAACTAACAAATGAAATAAAATGAGAGAGAGAGAAAGAGAGAGAGAGAGAGAGAGAGAGAGAGAGAGAGAGAAAGAAAAAAAGAAAAATGTAAAGAGAAACGAAAACAAGAAAGATGACGTTTTTGATTTCGTTTATTTTCTTTTCTTCTCTTTTCTCCTCTTTAACGAGTCCAACGAGAGAACCAATTGTCGTATGAGACAGCGCCAAAAATTCATTTCTGTCTTGCCACGTAATACAAAGAAAATGTCGACTTTCCCAAACCGTTCCTCTTAATGGATTTTCTTTATTAACGCGTTTTCGTCTTCTTAGTGCAATCAAATCGAATAATGACAAAGACGACGACGTCATCGTTTACGTTCGTTGGTTGCCCGCTTGTCGTACCACGTAAACCGCGAAATATTAAACCGCAAGCACACATGGTGTGCGTGCGATCGACTTTCACGAGGACGAGGACGACGGGGACGTGCTGCCATGCAGCTTCCAAGAGATAGATAGAGTTAGAAATAGATATATAGATAGATAGAGATAGAATCTGGAGCACATCCGCTCCCAACAAGAACGGTAATTATCAATTATTTGCAATTCGGCTTGGCCGAGCGAAGGGAGACGATATCTCTCTCTCTCTCTCCCTCTTCCATACTGGACGCGAATTAAACGTATCATAAATATTTTTGCATCGTATTGCTTTTCAAGGTGTCATCATCCGAGGTCATTATAAATAGTCAGATGATAATAATGAACGATAATATAACGACACGACGATATTATCTCCGTGCGTTAAACGAAATGATCTGCGATGAACTTTCTATAAAATTCTTTTTGACCTTAATCGTTCTAAAGTTTACAATTGACATTGAACATTAGTTATCTTCTTCTTTATAACATAACGAAATATTAATATACTTGTGTAAGTCATGTAAATGTAATACACTTCTCCTCACTCACCGAGTTTACACTTCGTTAAGTATTCACAATAATCAGGATGTTATGTATAAAAAGACAATGAGTATATACATATATATATATATAAAAAAAAAAAAAAAAGAAAAAAAAAAAATACAGAAACAAACCACCAACACACACGTTTGTAGTCCACCTGTTGTTGATACATATATATGTATATATATATGTATTTTTTTAAAATTATGTTTTCTCTTCGTCGTAAGGGAAGCAAAAAGAAAAAAGAAAAAGAAAGGGAAAGAGAAAAAGAGAGAGAAAAAAAAATCGATAATGTTCGCGATAGAAATTTCACTCACGAGCAACGCTACAAAGATTCGTAAGGGTGTTTCTCTCTCTCTCTCTCTCTCTCTCTAATGTCGTTAAGTTAAACGAATTAGCGGTGGTTCTTCGATACTCCGATGGAAACACGTAACCTTAGACTCCGTTCTAGAAGCTCAAGTATAAACGAGGATTGTACAACGACAACTGTCACGCGCCGTTCAAACGCTCTCGTAACTTTACACTCTTCTCTCATCGTATTTCTCATCTTCCCTCCCACTCACCCTCTCTCCCTCCCTCCCTCTCTGTACGTGTGTTATACGTATATGTATATTTGTATATATATATATATATATATATATATATATATATATATATATACATATATATACTCATATACACGTTTTGCGAGTGGGAGGACTACGCGTCTTTGTTAGTGATATTTAATGACTTCAATGCAAACGCGGAGTCTGTCTCTTCGTTACAGCTTTGTTAGAATAATAATGCACATTGTGCTCATTCGAATTCAAATTACCCGCGTTTTCTTTTTCAATCCAATATACGTATCATCATTTTCATGAAATATTTCTACACACGCACACGTACAAACGAAGAGAAAAATAAAAAAAGAAAAAATAAAAAAGAAAAAATAAAAAAGAAATAAAGAGAAACGATAAGAAAAAAAAGAGTGTACGCGTAATGAGGAGTTATCATTTTTTTTTTTTTTTTTTTTTTTAGACCGCATATAAAAAGAGAAAAAAAAAGAAAAGAACAAATGTGTAAGGCGCAAAAGACCACATTTTTCAGTTCTCTCATAGTCAGTAACAATTTACTTCTCTCTGAGGTAAATCCGTGTCTCGACTCTTAGATGTCATAAATTTTGTTTTACGCGACTTGATAACAGCTACAACGCGCCGCCTAATAATCTTAATAGTATTCCAAGAGTCTCTCGCCATTTAACCTGTTGCACGAGAGCACGACTGAAATTTTCAAATGCGAAAAAAAATAAACAAATAAATAAAAAAATAAATAAATAAGAGAAAAGAAAATGAAAACAGAAGAAGAAGAAAAAGAAAAAAAAAAGAATAAACTAAAACCAAGGATATTTCTGAGTGGCATGACAAAGGTCGTCCTTAATATAAAAACATCCTGATATATAGGGTGAACTATTTGTAAAGAACTATCAAATAGAAATTGTTAGAAAATTTTCTGTTCTTTTTGTGATTAAATTATCTTTCATTTCTCTGTCTCTCTGTTCCCCTATTTTTTATTTTTCTTTCTTTTTTTAACGCAGAATAATCAAAGGTGATCATGTTATATAGATCACCATGTATATTGAATGAATATTAAGGCTCGTCACGCCTGCGAATGCTTACGACACCTCTCTCTCTCTCTCTCTCTCTCTCTCTCTCTCTCTCTCTCTCTCTTTGTCTTTCGATCGTTAAAATTGATCGAATTGCAAGTCAGAAACAGACTATGAATTACCAGTTAGTCAGTCAGTCAGTCAGTCAGTCAGTTAGTCAGACAAATTAGATTTTCGCGACATCTTTTGCCGTTAAATACGTGCGTGAGAGCTCAAGACCGGACGCTAAGTCGATGAATATTCTAAAGTCGAATCAAGGATGATCATCGAGCGCAATAACGGCGCTATTAATCGTCCGAATGTTTCTATTTAAGTACGACGTGCATCGATTCAAAGCAGTTATAATATATCAAAAGTTTATTAAAAACAAATTGACCAATGCCCACGTCAATTGCAATTATTTTATTTCATTTTGTTTTCTTTTCTTTCTGTCTTTCATCCTTTTTCTCTTTTTTCTCTTTTTGCTTCTTTTTTTTTATTTCTCTCCCAAACAAACATTTCAATTCGTTTTATTCGATAAAACATTTCGCGCGATGACAAGTATTTCATCCGCGAAATTTGCACATGATAGATCCTGTTTAAATTGAAAACACTCCTATTCTTTCCTTCTTTTTTTTTTTTGTTGTTGTGCTTCTACACCCCCCTCCCCTCGCCCAACCCTCGCGGCATTCCCCCTCCCCTCTCCAGTCCTCATTTGTTTGCCAGATATTGCAACACGACAAAGGAGTTTGGAAATTTTCTGCTCGATACATCTATTAGGTTTTTTTTTCTTTTTTTTCGTCTTTTTTTTTTTGTTTTTTTTTTTGTTTAATAATAATAATAGATCATTTAAGCAAAGAGATAATTATCGTAGCTTCTTTACCTTCAATCTTTTTTTTTTATTTTTTTTTATTTTTTTTTTTTTTTTATACGATTAAATCATTGTCATCACGAATGTTGTATTTCCTTTGTGAGCGATGTTATAACATTGCCATACGATAATTTAATTTTTTTCCTCACACACAAGCATTCCCAGTAGGACGAGTTATATCTTGAACATTGGTTAACTTGAAACGAAATTTCGAAATAAAGGACGACAAATAGAATGAGCAAAAAAGAAGATTAAAGAATGTTGATCAACGGCTTCCTCTCTATCGGCACAATTCCAAAAGAAAGAAAAATGATGACATCAACATCCCGTAGACATAAACGATAAAAGTATGAAAACGATAATTTAATAACGTAACACAACATTTTGATATAACACGTTTGACAAGAAAATAAAATAAATAACAAATAAATAAAATAAAAAGAAAAGAAAAGAAAAAAAGAAAAAAAAAAGAAAAAAGAAAGAAAAAGAAAAAAGAGAATAACCGAAGATATTGGTCGTATTAGTTTATCGATCAATGTATCGATCGATATATCGCTAGAATCTAGTGAGAATTAAAAGGACAACAACACTTACGGGAAAGAAAAGAGAGAGAGAGAGAGAGAGAGAGAGAGAGAGAGAGAGAGAGAGAGAGGAAAAGAGTGAAAGCACAAATATTTCATAAAGAAAAAAAAAAGAATATAATCAAAAATAGATATTCGTCGTACCAGTTTATCGATCAATGTATCGATCGATATATCGCTAGGGTCTAGTGAGCACTAGTGAGGACAACAACACTCGCGAGAAAGAGAAAAGAGAGAGTGAGTGAGTGAGAGGAAGAGAGAGAGAGAGAGAGAGAGAGAGAGAGAGAGAAACCACAAATGTTTCAGGAACGAATGTGAATACGTGTATAGTATATGTTGTATATAATTCCGAGGAGATCGAAATGATCGAAGAGAAAATCCGTGGTGGTGTTTAGAGTGTGTGCGCGCGCGCGTGAAAGAGCTAGAGAGCTCTGTTGTGTTGCTCGATCGCGGGCCTCGTGCTAACTGAACTCAACTCGTCGTTTGCTGAGTAACCGTGGCTCACTCCTCGAGAGAGCTCGAGAGCTCGACAGGGACACGCAAACGACGAACACAGCACAGCACAGCACAGTACAGCACAGCACAGCACAGCACAGCGCAGCGCAGCACACAGCACAGCATAGCACAGCACGATTCTAGCTAAGCGAGCTTCTCTTCGTTACTGAATCTTAACGACGATACGCGTTTCCCATATATATACGTAAATACGTATGTATATATATATATATATATATATATATATATATATATGTGCGTGTGTGTACAAATGTACACGCATAAATATAATGTATGGATACGCGTGTTTATTGACTGGCCCTCTCTCTCTCTTTCTCTCTCTCTCTCTCTCTCTCTCTCTCTCTCTCTCTCTCTCTCTCTCTTTTCTTCTTTCTCTTTATACTTCTTGCCTATATCCATCTCTGTTCCTCTCTTGCTACTAGACGCTTATATTATATCTATATGGATGTATGTATATATGAATGTATTCATTTGTGTATATAAATATCTACATCGTGAATTTGGTAAACGAATGTATAGACATATGAGCATGTTTCTCTCTTTCTCTCTCTCTCTCTCTCTCTCTCTCTCTCTCTCTCTCTCTCTCTCTCTCTCTCTCTCTCTCTCTTTCTATATGTATATAATGACTGTATATAAATGACGAAAAAGATTAATCAATCAATCAACATTCTCAAGATGACTTTCGTAAAGTGATATATGTAATAAATCTCCTCTCGATTTATATCTGAACGACAGGTTGTGAATGGAAAAATGCGCTTTGTACGATATCTTTTTTTTCCTACTCGAATAATTTACAAATGAGTAGTCGGGAAAGAAGAAAAAAAAAAAAAAGAAAAGAAAAAGAAGAAAAGAAAGAGTGAAAAGAAAAAGAAGTGCGCTTAACTCAACAAAAAAGCCCCGAAAAAATAGTTAAAAGGATGAGAGACGAAGCGCGATTGATAATCGCCGTTGACTAAAACCTCTCCTCTTTTTCCTTCTCATTTTAGTTTTGCCTGTGGGTGGGTTATCTTTATTCGCGAAACGTGCGTACGCTAGTCACGTAAAATGTTCTCTTCGTCTCTTTCTCTCTAGTAAAGCAAAGAGGCAACAAAAGGTGTGCGCGTGCGCGCTTGTTTGTTGCCTGGACGACTGCCGTTGCTGTTGCCGTTGCCGTTGCTGCTTCGAATGCCACCGCCTGAATAGAAATTAAACGGAACAAACCGCGCCTAGATGCATTCGTTGTGCAACGAACGCGTTTAAGAGACGCGTCTCTTGTGGTTCGCAAGCTAGAGTCACGAATAACTAAGTGAGGCTGGGGATAAGGGAAGGGAAGGGGGGAAAGGAGGAACGTGGTACCATCAAGTATGAGGATAGATCCATTAGATTAATTGACTTCGGGACCCAACGCGCATGATACGTGGATAGACGAAGCGGAGGGATGAGATGAGGTAAAGTGGGGTGGTGGGCTAGGACGGTGAGGAGAGGAGAAGAGGGGAGGACCTTGACTCGAACCTTATTTTCTTCATCCTTCTTCTCCTCCTCCTCCTCCTCTTCCCGAAGGTCTTTTTTTAATTCGAGTTAATTTATTAGATTCGATGCATATTATAAAAAGATTCAGCAAACTTGCAATATGCATTTATTATTAGTTTTTCATCGAACAAATATAATTATCAACGGAGATTAGATTTTCTTCGTTTCTTTTTTGTTCTTTCTTTTTTTCTTTTTGTCCCCTCCCACCCCCACGTATTTTTTCTACTTCTTTTAATATGTTCGATACGAACGATAAACCGTGTAAAAATAGAATGACGAACGAATCATTCGATTCGAGAATGATTATAATAAAATTGCAATAGTAATGATCGAAGATTTGTTATTTTTTTGTTTTAGTTTGGTTCTTTGTATCATTTCGGGGGAAAAAGTTTGCAACGCGAGAAGCCGATCATCGATCGTGGATTTGTTGTTGAAAGGTTTCGGAAGTGGAAAGTGTGCGTGTATGTATGTATGTATGTATGTATGTGTGTACGTACGTACGCCGCGCTCGCGCATGTATATTGCACTTTGCAATCTACGTAGAGAACTTTCTCGCGAAGAGAACGGATGCGTTTTCAATGATGAAAGTAACGATGCATAACGAAAAGAGAAATTTTATGTATATGCACGTAAATAAGATGAAATGTATTTATACATGTGCTCGGATATATATATATATATCAAAGCTTGATCGGAATCATCGATCTATCTTCAAACGTAGTTTAAATTGCTTTTACTCGATATTTAATTCGAAGAGTTTACTAACAAAGTAAGAAAATAAGTACGCGTAAGTAATATTTTCGAGATAATTCGAAAAGGAGACGAAAAAGGAAAAAGAAAAGAGAGAGAGAGAGAGAGAAAAAAAGATCATTGATCTCTTTCCTAAAAAAAAATTTGTATGTTTGACCTTGACACCGATTACGCGCCGACGATGTAGATATATCGCGGAATTTTATTCACGATCTTTACTAATTGTAACGAAACACATTTGTCGATTTGTTATCTCACTAAAAAAATAAACTTACATAATAATGTAAACATATGCATATGTATCGTAGGTACATATTTATGTGTAACGTGATTGTACGTATGTGTGGTTGTTTGTATTTGTAGTTGTGGATAAAAAAAAAAGAAAAAAAAAAAAAAAAAAGAAAAAAAGATAATAAAGTTACTGACGCCGAAAATCGAATTTAAACTCGTCGATTAATCCTCCTTATCTTTCGTTCAAAGTATTTAACTATTTTTAAGCAAGATTCGAAACGAGTTTTGAAGATAGGAGAAATAGAACGTACGATAGGACCACACCCTCGTCAAAATTTATATATCCTTTACACAATCACTTAGCTCATTTATCCATTTGGATTCATCAACAGTTCGAAAACAATTTAAGTACTCGGGATAAAAAGAGAAATAGAAAAAAAGAAAAGAAAAAATATGTTTCGCTTTACAAGGGGAAAAGAAAAAAAGGTCTCTCGATTAGATCTGCGTTTTTATTCTATCGTGAATGGGTTTGTAAGAAGCTAATTGTACGATTGACTCACGTGAATAATCTCTATCGAGAACATTCGCTAATTTCATTCTGATTCCGGATCTTGAAGATGAGTAAGACGAGCGATCGTAGAAACGCGAATGAGTCAGTCGGTCATCCACGAAAAAAGAAAAAGAAATAATACAAACCAAAAGAAAAACAAAAATAAAAACAAAATGAGATATATACAAAAGGACTAATAATAACATTACGTAGATAGCATTTGGACGACACATCATAAAAAAAAGAAAAAAAAAGAAAAAGAAAAAGAAAAAAAGAAAGAAAGAAAGAAAGAAAAAAAAAACAAAATGCGTGCATTAAATGAATTCGAATTAATGGAATTAAAAAAAAAAAAAAAAAAAAAGAAAAAAAAATACTTACGTTGACTTTTAACTTCGACAATAAGACTGCACTCGTAAATAATGAACGAAACATTTGTTTTCTGGTCGTATGATCAATTCAATAAAAATTTTATCACGATAACTTATTAACTTCTATTTTTTTCTTTTTGAATTTATTCATTTCTTTCTTTCTTGATACCGTAACTACTCCAACTAAACGTAACTCGCTCGTTATGTATATGTGTGGGCTGTCATACAAACAAAGTTACATAGCTCGTGTTTGCGCATTCCCTCCCTTCCTCCCTCCAACCCTAACACCCATCCTTGGTTGGTCGGTTGGTTGGTCGGTCGGTCGCTTGCACAGGATAAGTGGATTATACTCTCGGAACACATTAGTCTCTAAGAATAGAATTCGCTAGTATTAGAGTGCGTATCATAGATATAAAGAAAGAGCCATAGTATTAGTTTGATGAAGAAAGAAATGTATGATTTAAACGAGTTCTACAAATTATCCGACGATATATATCTCTACGAGTTCGATTTGCTCTAATTATTTTTAAAAAATTTTTTTTCTATTCTTTTTTTATTTTATTCTTTTTTCTTTTTTTTCTTTTCTGAAATTATTCGTCAAATTACGTTTGTACGTAAAAATTTGTATTTTATCGCGAGTACTTAAATTGAATGAGAGAGAGAGAGAGAGAGAGAGAGAGAGAGAGAGAGAGAGAGAGAGAAGTACGTAAATCGTACGTTTCGTCTATTTCTTAAATTAAAATCTAAAATAATAATAAAAATAAAACAAAAATAAAAAACAAAAAAAAAGAAAAATCACGAACGTTCTTTATTAAAGTATATTAAAACGACGGTGTAGCGATTCAGAATATTGGCCTTTGACCAAAATCTTGTTAGCACAGATAACCCATGATTTAAAAATATTCCATGAATTACGCGTCTTTATCTTTGACTTTATTATATCGGTTTACGTATATACATATAAGAGCGCGCGCGCGCGCACACATATGCACTTTGATTACTTCTCTTGTTTTGCTTTGTGTTCCTTTTGTAAACGCGCTCGTAAATAATAAATAATAAATATTCGATTATTTATGATCTATTAATTAATTAATTAATTAATTAATTAATAATAATAATAATAATAATAATAATAATAATAATAATAATAATAATAATAAATTATATTTAAAAGAAAAACCATTGGTTGCGTTATGCTCGAAATAATTGCTGCTTGGAAATAAAATGAGAGAGATGCGTCTAATATAAAAGGGGTGTATTATAAAAAATGGCGTATGTCATTGTTTAAAAAATAAAAAAAAAACTATTACTTAAATAAAGTCATCTGGCAATGGCAGAGACAATAATATATCAGGAGAAGAAAGGTTCTAAAAAAGACGTAAGATATGAAGGAAGATATAAAATATGAAATAGAAATTAAGGGGAGAAAAAAGAAAAAAAAAAAAAAAAGAAAAAGAAAAAGAGAAAGTAAAAAGAAAGAAAGAAAGAAAGAAAACAAAGAACACGAGCTTGGGAGAAAAAGAATAGGGACAAAACGAACGAAGGTCCGATCTAAGGAATTTAATAATATTAGAGAAAACGGCGAGAACGTGCTTTTGCTTGAATTAATTATACTTACGCGGAATCGCGTGAAAGACGAACCCTTTCCCTGTAAAATTTAGAAATAAAATATTATATATCTCATGGACTAAATTCTAATGTTAAGAGTGTATTGATGAGATTATAATCGTTATTATTAAAGAGATTTCTATCGATGTATTATACAAGTTTGCCCTTCGATTTATCGATTCTCCCCGTAAGCCATATTAAATCAACATAAGCCTCGGTGAAAGATGTCCTTGGCATTGCACGACTACGAGAGACAAACGAAGATGGCATCATTCAGGAAATGCTTTGAAATTTCTAATATATCCTTTCTGTCTTCTATTTGCTCTCTCTCTCTCTCTCTCTCTTTTTCTCTTTGATCTCTATTATTTTAGTTCTAGGATATATTTCATGCTGTTATGTATGTTATGCTACGAAAAATCGATATTACATGCGTGTGGTTCCCCGTATAAATTCAGGTATATAAATCGTCTACCTTAATTAACGAATGGAATTATTTTTGCCCAACATTTCTCTTCCAAACAAATAAACAAGGAAAGAAAAAAGAAAAGAAAACAAAAAAAAAGAGAGAGAGAGGGAACATAAATAATAATACACGGTTGGTATTCAAAGGGTACAAAAAATAAATAAATAAATAAATAAAAGAAAAACAATTAAAAAAAAAATAAAAGAAAATTTTTCTTAATGTTTTAAAAGAAAAAAAAAAAAAAAGAAGAAGAGAGAAATAATCAAATAAAGTATATAATTTCTTAGGGCATTAATTTCACGTATGCAGCAAGCTTTTGTTTAAGAGCAAATAATTTACGAGTTCAAGCTCGTCTACTTTGGTTGAATTAATTTTACGGCATAGAAAAAAAAAAAAGAAAAAAAAAAAAGGAGAGAAGATAAAGAGAGATAGAGTTTCGTCTGAGTGGCATTTCCCGAAATTTGTGGTGAGCATACTGATATTCGTCTATCCTGTTATATAAACACAATATATATTTGCATCGTCACGTTTCTCGTCTCAGCTACATGTACATGTATATGTAAGCGTATATTAAGTTTCTCTCTCTCTCTTTCTCCCCCCTTCCTCTCTCACTCCGCGTTTGTTTTTGTGCGTGTATGTATCAGCTGGCAGAAAAATAGAACAACCAATAAGAACGCGAACCATCGCGATATTCAACATGCGAATCAGTGGTGTATTCATAAATAATGATGAAATATGAAGGATAATTGAAATTAATTGCATTTTTTTTTTTTTAAGAAGAAAATGAAGAAGTGACAGAGAGAGAGATAGAGAGAGAGAGAGAGAGAGAGAGAGAGAGAGAGAAAGATGAAAATCAGGGCATTGCATCTATCTTTTTTTTATTTTTCTTATCTTTTTTTTTTTCTTTTTTGACGTACGTACGCACGCAAGTGTTCGCCTCCAATTTTAGTCGAGCCGCGTCCTAGTTGAGATATGTTTAGAAACGTTATAATCGATGTCGTCTTTTCTCTCCCTCTCTTTCTAACTCCCTCCCCCCGACATATACACACACAAGCACACTTCCTTTTATCTCTCATCTTTTCCATACACTTTCGTTTTGTCTAGGATAATTCGTTCTAATGAAAAATATAATTATATCTCTAATCGTTTATATCGTCAAACTATAAAAAAAATTCACTCTTATCTATCCCAACTATCCTCCATCCCTCCTCCCTCTTGTCTTGTCCCAATCCATCATCATCCCCCTTTTTTTGCAACATATCGGATATGATATCGTGAAAGTGTTGCGATCGAAATCGTTATAAGTGCATAATCGAAGAAAAATGTTTTCAATCTCGTTGGGAGGATTCTCCATGTGACGTCACTCTTTCCCAACGTGATCTCACTCGTTTGCTCGCAATCATCTCCCGTCGAGTGGTAGCAAGTACGAGCAGTTATGTAATCGCAAAGTGGAAGAAAAAGAGAGCGAAGAAAGAGAGAGAGAGAGAGAGAGAGAGAGAGAGAGAGAGAGAGAGAGAGAGAGGGAGAGAAAGAGAGATCGTGCTCTCGCAAGAAAAGCCTTTTCTACAAACTCGAGTACGAGGCCTTCTTTTCTTAACGAGCTGCTGCTGCTACAATTACTACTACTATTACTACTACTACTGATGCTGCTTCTAATACTACTACTATTACTACTACTACTACTACTACTACTACTACTGTTACTGTTGATGCTGCTACTGCTACCGCTATTCTAAATAAGATACGATGAATCTCCAGTTCCGTGAATAGTTATTTTCTAGACAGCACGGCTAGTTTCAGGGTAACAAGTGTAACAATGTGTACGCGGGTCAAGATCAAGAATAAATTTGAAATCTTCATTGATATATATATATATATATCGAATATTATTTTTACGATAGGAATTTTACTTTCTATGAATCTTTCATGAGAAATATGAAATGTAAATTTTTGAGAGAGAGAGAGAGAGAGAGAGAGAGAAAATATATATATGTATGTACGTGTAAAAGATGGATTGAAAAGTTCTTAGGCAATTTTAAAAAATAAATTACTTTTCTCTCGAGACTTTTTAGTCCTATTTCTTTTCTCCTTCCTTCTTTTTTTTTTTTTTTCTTCCTCAGATTGTAAAAAACCACAAGTTCAACTTGGTGGCATAAGGTAATTATAAATAATCAATTATTTTGAATTTTAAAATCGTTCGAGGAACTTTTGAAATCCTTTTCTGTCACGTTGGTTTGTCGATAGAGACAAAAAAAAATAAAAAATAAAAAAAAAAAAAAAGAAAAATAAAAAAGACGTTGGAAAGATTTACCGCTATGATTTATTTTTGTATATCAACGTCGTTCATTCTCGTTCGTTTCTTGTTTGAAAAGACGAGAAATGAGTATAACACGAATCCTTGAACGCGCTTCGTAAACGCATTCGCCAGCGTATTACAAGTGCATACTATATATCGACGGCAGAATATGCCACGTCGTGCTGGTATACCAGCTGCTGCTACTGCTGCTGCTGCTGCTGATGACGATGGTGGTGGTGGTGGTGGTGACGGTGGTGGCGCATTCGAAGGCAACTCAAAGCCCCTTTTTCATCGGATTCGAGTTAAAGTCAGATTCTAGATAATGATCGATTCGCGAAGGCCCAAAGAGAAGCCCCGCCGGCCAAAAGGCCATCCTCAAAATTTTCTCCAATCTCCAATTTTTCTCGCGATCGCTTATCTCATTCGATCTCATTCGAGCGTAGCTTGCACGTAACTGTCACGTTCCATGTCGTGACATCGATATTTCAGTCATTTCAGTAAGAATCCGATATAC
>NC_060961.1:850000-852500 GCF_910589235.1 Vespa crabro | reverse complement strand
TTATCGTGGATCTAACGTTAAATCCTTGGATTTATATTGAAGTTGTTTCGAAGGTGGTCGTATATAAAGTTTTGAAACAGGTGAAATCTTTATTAACCACGAATAGAGTCATACGCTTTCAGTGATTTACAACCGACCGAGTCGGTTTCGCCTGATCTATTTGTTGGCTTCGGATAAGCATCATTATAACGTAGCTATCATTCAAAAGTCAATTCGATTACAAGCTTTCCTTTGATGAATTAATATGTATATATATATACATATATATATATATATATTTATATATATATATATATATATATATATATATATGTTGACTGGAGTCAATAATTATCGTCAAATGATATGAGAGAAAAGAAAGAAAGAAAAAATGAACGTTCGAGTACGAATCACTTTCATTAGAAATTTAGTGCGACAAACAATTATTTTTAATTGATCCGATCCATTTTAACGTAATTAATATCATCTATTATCTGTTCTTCGAATTATCAAATTTTTATATTTCTTAGAATCGATGGAAAAAAATAAAAAATAAAAAGAAAAGGAGGAGGGAAAAAAAGGAAGAAAAGAAAAGTAAGAAAAATGGAAGTCGACCGACAGATGGAAGAAAAATACAACACGAAAATCTATCGATCCATGCCGGTTGGTATCTCAGTTAAAGTCAAAGTACGAAAGCGGAGCGCTATATGCGATGCCCGATGAACTATCAGACAAGGTGCTATTTAGGTGTGCTACCAACCTCGTTTCGTTTCCAACTGCTTCCTTTCAGAGAGTCGGCGTCTATAAATTAGTTATCGATTAAACGAACGTACGTATGTATCTATGTATCTACGTATGTATTCATGTACCTATGTATACGTACATACATACGTACATATATACATATATATGTTCGTACGTAGAGCTCCTTTCAGTCGGTGAAACACGTTTCAATTCGAGCATGGAACGTTGGGAAACGAAACGGAGAAGAGAGATTGTTGATAAAAAAGAAAAAAAAAAAAAAAGAAAAGAAAAAGGAAAAGAAACAAAGTAACAAAAGAAAGGAAAAGAAAAAGGGAGAGAGAAAGAGAGAGAAAGAGAGAGAGAGGAGAAATCGAATCCGTATACACAGTGAACGACTACGGTAGATACTGTATTAATTTGTTAATATCAACATCGATCGATTGGTAAATCAATAAAAATGGCTCTGTTAGAGAATCGAACAGGCTCGAGGTACGATAACAATAATGAGAAACAGAGAGATAGAGAGAGAGAGAGAGAGAGAAAAAAAAGAGAAAGAGAAAGAAAGAGAGAAAGAGAACAACCTCAACGCCGTCTAGAGAAAATTCGAAAGCAGACAACTACTACTGACTAGTAGAGAAAACCTGTCGGCCGGAGTAGTCTCTCTCTCATCGAGTACGACTTCTTTCCGATGGTAGAAAACCAAATGAAATCTGGTCGTGTCGAGAAAAGAAAAAAAAAATTACACTCTCTAAATAGAGTTAGAGTTTTACCTTTGAATGGACAAATATAATTTATATGTGTATATATATATATATATATATATATATATATAAAAGTTATGTATATATGTATATGTTACTTGATTTCTAACAAAGTAAGTACTCTATAAATAGCTGTCTTATTTCTTAACAAAAATCGACAGAAAATTCTATTGACAATGATTAATAACGTCACAGTAAAACGTTTAATAAGATTTATATATGTATTATTGATTATTATATATATATATATATTTTTTTTTTATGTATGAATGTAATATACATATATATAAAAAATAGAAATAAAACAGCTAAATTCGTTTGCATAATCAGGATGAAAATATGTCTCGTTGGGATGCCTTCCAATTCCACTCGCCGATAGACTTGAACGTTTAATTAATGTATTTATCGCACTTTAACAACAATCTATCCCCCATTAGATACATCTTTGCGTTTAATTACGATTAGATCGATGTAAAATCAATTCCTTTATCAATTTTTGTCATCGCTAAAAAGATATATATTTTGTAATAAAGATCTTTCTTTTAATTGATTTAATTCCTCTAAAGCTTTTTATTGTTAGTAATGTAACATTGCTTTTTACCCTGTATACCAATGAACCAGAGAGAGAAGACGGTACCATAAGCATTGTCTTATATACATATATGTGTACTATATATATATATATATATATATATATATATATATATACATATATAATAATATGAGAATACATAACAATGGATAGCAACATTTCACCATAAACGTAAAAAAATGTCCGATTTATCTGGCGAACCCTGGGCACATGTGCGCATGATGCGTGACACAGGACAAGAAGGGACAAATTAAAAATCTATCGACGACAGAATTTTCAAAAGGGATTCTAAAGTAGCGACGACCTTTTTTTCTAGATGAAAAGGAAAAAAAGAAAAATAAAAAAAAAAAAAAATAAAAAAAATAAAAAGAAAACTACGCGTTGACCCGTGAAAACGAAGAGAGGAGGGGAAACAAAGACTCGA
>NC_060961.1:782500-845000 GCF_910589235.1 Vespa crabro | reverse complement strand
CCAGGGTGACGTAAATCGCGATTCGAGGTTATTAATACTGCGCGAGGAGAGAAATTTTCGCGGCGAGAAGTAGTCGACGAAGTGAAAAGGACAGTCGAAAGAGAAGGGAGAGGGAGGAAGAGGAGGAGGAACGTTTTGTGTCACCTGTGTGAGTCCACCTACGTACGTACATACATACATACATACATAATATATACGGACATATCATACACATACATATGTATTTACTACGTACGTACGTACGTGTCACTTTTAGAAGTTCTAAGAGATCGGATGGAAATTGCTTGAAACTCTTTCGAAGGAGAGAGATGGAGAGAGAGAGAGGAAGAGGGAGAGAGAGAGAGAGGAAAGAGGGAAGGAAGAAAAAGTGGGAGATAAGAAGAGCGCAAACTCAGTTGGTAGATCGAGAAAAGCAAATCTGGGGTACTCGGAGTAAACGCAAAATTAGGTCCTAGACCGTCCCTACGAAGTAGGTCACTACAGCACAGGCGCGCGGAGCAGTACATAGAAGAAGAGAGTGGGTAGTGCGTGTCAAAGTACTTACACTATATGTCCGTACGTACTTTTATATATATATATATATATATAGTATCATCTGATATCGGTGTAATCACGTCGAACCGATGCGAATCAAACAACCCGATGATAATAATATCAACGCAATTAACGTGATTTATATAATACATATATAGAAAATAAATATATTTCGAATAATCGAAACAATTTTACGGCTTTTGATCATTTAATGTATGCATTATTGAATCGATTAAGTTTAACAAATATATTTATCATAATGAGATATATTTTTAAGTGTTCATTAAAATGTTAAATAGATACATATTAAAATGCTGAGGCATGGTAATTAACGCGACAAGAAAAGAATTCACAACGATTAATTAATCCTCCTTTTAATGAACTCGCGTTTATTCAATGACGTATACTAGAACTGATACTACCATCTTCGTCATCACTTCGAAGCTAACATGGACCTAACTTAAGAGCACTAAGGAGAGCACAAGCAGGTGTCGATAAAAGGTGTCTAACTCCAGCTTCGAGTTACCACGATTGTTTGTCCATTTTGTGTGTATATATGTACGTGTATATGTACCTGTGTGTGTGTGTATATACGTTGCTCGGTTATAGAACAATGCTCGTGTAAGAAAACATACTTTCTTGCTTGATCGACCACGATCACATACATTCGCATACATACTATACACGCATATATAGATATGGTCGCATAGATATATATATATATATATATATATACGAGATGTCCCATCTTAATCGATCAAACATCATTGATATCGTTAATATTTATGTACGCTTTACGTTCGAACGAATGTAATTTTCACGAACACCTATGCATACTTCATTTTTCTACTTTCTCCTTTGGTAATACTTCTGTTACCATACTTAACATAAACATATGTAGGTATAAATCTCTATGCATTACTATATAGAATAATAATTGTGATATATCATGTGTATATAAATATATATATATAGGGACCGATTGTAATTGGACACCTTCTAAGATACATAAGTAATAAACTTGTGTTTGTATCTACGTAACGTCGAGCCGTGAAAGTACGGAACAAACGATTCCGCGGTTACTCCGCGAAAGTCGGCGTGTACACATTAGTCGATCGGACTAATTAATTAGCCGATAAAACGCCGATAAGTAAGTCATAGCTACTATAGGAAAGGAAAAAAGGAATATATGTATGTATCTTCTTCCTTACTAAATCGTTAACTATTTAGTTGTTCGTTTAGTTATTTTTACAAAAATTATTTGATAATCAATAACGTTTGAAGATCGATAGGAAGAACTAGAAAGTGAATGGAATTGGAGGAAAAATATTTTTTTTCTTCCTTTTATATATATATATATATCTGTGTGTGTGTGTATTTATTTTATAACCCGTCGAATTAACGCGCAAACAGGATGATAGCTGGCAAAAAATGTTTTTTCACAATTGACGTCTCGCGACGTATCAACATTACGCCTTTGTAAATCGTTCCGATGAAGTTTCTAATGAAGTTTACAACTTCGACCTAATATTTCGCAGGATTATCAACGCGATAAGGATATATATATATATATATATATATATATATATATATATATATATATATATATATAATAAGCATTAAGGATTCAACGCAAAATAGAAGGGAAATAAAAGGTAAACATTGCGACGGTATAAGTCGACTATATGTTTACAATGTTCCTCAATATTTTCACAGTCGATTCGAACTCGTTTCACCTCGATCTTAATCGTCGATCTTTCTATAAAAGAAAAATTTAACAAAGATTATATCTAAAATTATATCGAAATCAAATAAATGCCTTAAGAATATTTAGTTTATATTGAATATTTAGTTATAATTAATAATTATTGTATATATACATATATATATATATATATATACGAAAGATTATAAATCGAATTTTGCTTCGAAACAAAATAAATATGCTAATATATCTTAGATCGTTTGTTGTTTATTATCTTCATTTCTAATATGATATTTTCTAAATTCACTGAAACCATCCCGAAATCTAATGTCTGTTATTATCATCAATAAGTACATGTACTTTTAATTAATTGTCATTAAATGTTTTCGTAATTTACATCAGAAAGAGTTGCCGAGATTATGACGAGGAACAATGACTGAAATTGACAAGGGAGAATAAACCGGAAATGTTTGCGAACGTTTACATCGAAACAATATAAAATAATATTAAAATCAATATGGCCGTTCCATAGAAACGAGAACGAATGATCAAAGTGAAATGTGCGAATCGACCTTTAAAACTCTCTTTTGTCCCAATATCGGAGAAATGTTTATCGATCGATATTATTTTATATACATATATATATATATATATATATATATAGAAAAAAAAAGAAAGAAAAAAAAGGAAGAAATCGATATAAAAACGCGTATAAAAGAAGAAAGTTGAAATTTTATCGTATACAACTTTTCTATCGGAATACTCGGGCTGCTGGCGGATACGAAAGTCGAAGGAGGAAAAAAAAAAGAAAAGAAAAAAAAAAGAAAAAAAAAGAAAAAAAAGGAAAAAAAAATTGGCCGATCTCTTGATATCTTCTTCTTCCGGTTGGAAGCAAAGTCGAGTTTTATACTCGACTTGATTCGATTCGACTCGACTCAACTCGTTTCACGATTCGCCAACGAGACACGACGACAACTCAACTACTTACTACTTAGAAAGAATCGACGAATGTTACGACAGCAAAACTCGATAACACGCAGTCGATCGATCGCTTTTGTAACGGTTTCAGCTTTGCGATCGATAGGCTTGCAACCGTTAAGAGACATCGATATCATTATCGACGGTCCGTCCTTCGAGGGGGGTTAGAGGGGGAAATCGATGAAGGGAGGTCACTGCCTTTTCATTTGATCTTAGATCATTGAAACGAACTATGATTATTCGATATTTTTAATTTACAAATTATTTATATATATATATATATGTTCATTTATTTATTATTATTATTCCATAATTATTATAATAATAATAATAAATTAATATTACGATTTAATTATATTATTATAATTTAAATTATAATTAAATAAATATATATATATATATAATTATATAAACAAATAAATGTATTATAAATGAAATTGAATAAATTTATATATTCGATCGATTAAATATTTTTCTTTTTCTTTTATCACGAGTATTAATTCTGACGATATTAATTCTTCATGAAAAATGCTTCGATCATCGTTATTAAATAAATACAATGGAATAAAAGGCAGCAAGTGGGCGGACTTTTGCGAAAATGATTTCGATTGGAATGATACGTGAACGCGTGATGGTATAGTAATCGGTCAATAGAGAGATATGATAGCAATAGGAATGGCTAAACTAAGAGATATTAGATACAAGGATAGAAATAGATGGATTATTCGACGTGGCTCCAGGTGGACCTTACTTTTCGACGTATCACACGAACGAACGAACGAACGAACGAACGACGACGACGAATAACAGAGAGCAATAAAATAGATTCATTAAATATACGTTTAGTTGTTTCATTAAAGATTTACAAAATGTTTCTAAAATTGCTTCATCGATTTGGTCAGTCATAATAATAGAACACATATGCAAGTACTTACATTATGCGCGTACCCTATATACTCATTCATTTCGGCCTTGTAAAAATGATTATGTTTTAAAAGCAATTTACACAAACTTTACGCGGAACGAATTAAAATTAAAATTAAAATTAAAGCGAAAGAAATAAAAAGAGAGAGAGAGAGAAATGTTAGAGTCACATTGTATATGCATTTATTTCGAGCTTGGAGAAAAAGATTATGTTTTAGAAACGATTATAAAACAAACCTTACTTGACTCGAATGAAAATTAATTAAAACGAAGAAATATAGAAAGAGAAAGAAAATGTTAAGATTGTGCATGCATTTAATACGAGCTTGGAGAAAGAGGTTATGTTTTAGAAACGATTAACGAATTTAACTTCACTCGTAATAAAATTAATTAAAGAAAAGATTTATAGAAAAACATAGAAAGAGAGAGAGAGAGAGAGAGAGAGAGAGAGAGAGAGAGAGAGAGAGAGAGAGAAATATATTAAGCTCGAGCGTACATACAAGGTCTTTTATCAAACGTAGGTCGAGAATCTAGCGAAGGCTAGACATTTAGAAACTCGAAGGGATACTCATAAAAGTGTGTATGTGTTTGTGAAAAGGTGTTAGCACGTAAGTGAGCACAACCACACGCACACACATGCACGCACCAAACGCACATACACACACACTACACGGAAAGAGCTTATTGACCGTCGAAATTGCCTTTGTTCTCTCTCTCTCTCTTTCTCCTCTTCCTTCCTTTTATCCTTTCTTCTTCCTTTCTCACTCTATCTTTCTTTCTCTAACAACACTAAGAATCGTCTCTCTTCGTTCCAAAAAAATAAGGAAAAGGAAGAATCGCGTTCTTGACTTTCGTAGTTCCTCGTATAAACTACCACATAAAGATAGAGACAGATAAGGATCGTCTTCCTGGGTGAACGGACGACGAACGATTTTATAATACTTCACGGTCTCGAATTATTTAGGGACTGTATAAATAAATATTAATTTTCTACGTACTTATATACATCGATAGATGCATATGTATATATCGTAAGGACGGAATCGTCGCGACGGATTCGCCTTTTGTCGTATAGGAATCGTGAATCGCGTTGGGTCGTCGGCTTTCAATCTTTCACCGAACTAAATTAATTCTACGATAATATGATAATAATGGTTAACGTATAACAAATCTTATCCAATCGAACATATTTAATCGACTTTGAACTATTTCTTCGTAAACAATAAAGTTTAATATCAACTTTGGTAGGTCGAAAGGTATTATATATCGTATCGAAGTAAAGGAGGGAGAGAATAAGGTGGGAAAGAAAGAGAAGGATAAAGAGAGAGAGAGAGAGAGAGAGAGAGAGAAAGACAGATGGCGCGTTGTTCGGGCCGATCGGTAGAGCCATACAAGGACGAAACGATCGAATCTTCGTCGATTCGAAGGATCGAAAGACGAGAGAGAGAGAGAGAGAGAGAGAGAGAGAGAGAGAGAGAGAGATAGGGGAAACTCAGGAGAGTCCCATGCCATGAGCGATGAAAGTCAACGCGGCGATCGAGAGAAAGAAACGCGCTAAGAAAGAGAGAGAGAGAGAGAGAGAGAGAGAGAGAGAGAGAGAGGAATATATGAGGAAGAAAAAAAAAATTTTAAGAGAAAAAAAGTGAAAGAAAGAAGAAGAAAGGAGACGGATAAAAAGCGAGAAAAGCTTTCGTCGTCATCGTTGTTATCCTTCTCCTTCCTTCTTCACCACCATCACCCATCTTCTCCTCCTCTTCCTCGTCTTCGTCGCGAGAGTGTCAAGCTCCCTGTGGCTACTCTACGTTTGGCTGTAACCCCCTCCCTCCTGCCCCTTACTCTACCGGCTCAGAAGAAACCGCTCGAGTTCCACACACGCGGGAGAACAGGCATACACACGCATCTCATACACACGCGGCACGAATGGTACGTACGAATATATGTACGTACGTACGTAAGGCGCGCGCACACATCACACACACACACACACACACACACACACGCACACACAGCATTCTCCAGAGGCAAAGGATTTTTTTTTATTTTATTTTATTTTTTTTTTTTTTTTTTTTTTTTTTCATATATATACTTACTGCGACGGCTAGTGACGTGTACACATATAGAGAGAGAGCAGAGAAGAAGAACACATTATAAACGCGCACACATACACATATTACACATATTTAAACTCTACTCTTACGCGCACGCTATCACCCGGGGGTCGTCTCCTCTCTTTTTCTCAGCAGCAGCTTCTTCCTTTACTACTGTCTTCTCCTCTATCGCGGTTATGCTAAATTTCATCTATGTAATTTCCTCTAATATGTATATATGTATATATATATATATATATATATATATTATATTATGTTATATATAATATATATATATTTTTTTTTCCTTTTTAATTGCTATTATACTATTACTAAGTTTTTATTATTAACTGGACGAACGTGTTACCGCACTACTACCGGACGTTATACACACAAATAATACTAATAATATCGTCATCGTCGCACTTATTTGTCCCGAGGAAGAATAATAGATAAGTATATACGCGAGCAACGTGTCCTAAAATGATGAATACGTACGCGTCGTCGTAAAGATGCATACATGCGGAATTAGCACGGTTGCATTTAAAAGGCAAACTCGACGCGTTGTCGTCGTCGTCGTCGTCGCTTCGTGATCGTCGTCGTCGTCGTCGTCGTCGTCGTAGTCGCCGCGAATGATGACAATGACGGTCACGATGTTGGTGCGTTGGAATTGGAGTTGGTAGTGATGACGATAATGATGATGATGATGATGATGATAATGGTGGTGGTGGTGGTAAAGGTAATGCTCGAGAGGATGACGCACTAACACAAAGCACTAGAAAGAACGATACGTATTCAGAGACGAACGACAAGATGCTCTAGCAAGCGGCAAACCGGCGGTTTCGTCGTGTCTCGAGACGGCGGACACCCGGTTGCTGATGGTAGTGGTGGTGGTGGTGGTGGTGGTGATCGCGTACCTTGCTGTTGCCGCTGTCCGCACATCGGTAGCCGCGCGCGAGTGTGCGAGCGTTAGTCTCTCTCTCTCTCGCGAGCGCGCGCGCGCACGACGAGTGAGCGAGCGAGCGCGCCCGACCGCGTTCTCTTTCTCTCTCTTGCTCGTTCTTTCTTTTTCTCTTTCTCTTCTTCGCCTTTGCTCCTAGGTAGCTAGCTGGCTAGCTCACTTTGCTTGCTTGTCTCTGTTCGCTCGCTTGCTTGCCTGTTTGCTTGCTTGCTTGCTTGCCTTCCTTCTTTCTTTCTTTCTTTCTTTCCTTCTTTCTTTCCTTCCTCCACCTTCTCTTCTCTCTCTCCTTCTTCTCGAGAGAAACTCTTCTTCTCTCTTTCTGTGTCGCTAGCGCCGCGACGAGCTCCCTCTCGCTCCGCGTGCGTTCGTCAGTAACCTACAAAGCGGTGGCGGCGGCCATTCAGGATTACGGGACTCTGTCCGCCTTCAGTCCAAGCGAGAAAAAGAGAGAGAGAGAAAGCGAGCGAGAGAGAGAGAGAGAAAGACAGACAGAGAAAGAGAAATTAAGTTAGAAGCTACGTCGTTGACGTCGAGACGTTCCTCTTCTTCTTCTTTGTCGTGCCAATCACTTTGCTCCAACTTTTTTCACCTCTATTATTTCTACTTCTTCTTCTTCTTCTTCTTCTTCTTCTTTTACTCGTACAATGAGTCCTCCTCGCGGGAGTTCAACAAGACGCGCTGCTTCCTCTCGCCAGGCACGCCGGCGACCTCGCCAAGCTGACTATACTCCTCTCTATTTCTCTCTCTCTCTCTCTCTCGTCCCACTGCACACAAGCATGCACGCACGCACGCACGCACGCACGAACGAACGAACGAACGAACGAACGAACGAACGAACGAACGAACGAACGAACGAACGGACGAACGAACGAACGGACGAACGAACGAACGCACGCACGAGATACAATATGAGAACACGATCCACGCTAGCAAAAGCAAAGTTCTCGCTCGTTGCTTCGTTACTACTACCGTTGCCTTTCTTGATGGCTGGCCGCTAGAGCTTCAGCTTTTTTTTCCTTTCTTTCTTTTTCTCTCTCTCTTTCTCTTCGTATTTTTCCCTACCGTTTATAATTCTCTTCTATCGTCGTCCACACCAACGGCAAACACCACACGTATTATACACGTATACACACTCGCGTTACGCGAACTCGTCCTTCCTAAAACTCTCTTTCTCTCTCTCTCTCTTTCTTTCTTTCTCTCTCCTTGTTTCCTCTTTCTCTTCTTCTCTTCCTCCTTCTTCTTCTTCTCGTCGTCGTCGTCGTCTCCTTTATCCGTAAAGGAGACGACGATGTCGCGACACCCGTACGAGGAAAAGACACCCGTACTACTCCTCGCCGCGACACCGCTCACTGTTCTGCGTTCGAGAGAGCGCACCCTCCGACCAAAACTGAACAGAGAGAGAGAGAGAGAGAGAGAGAAAGAGATAGACAGATAGAGAGAGAAAGAGAGAGAGAATGTGCGAGGAAGCAAGAAAGAGATACAGAAAGAGAGAGAAACGCGAACAGGGATTGGAAGACGCCAAACTAACTTGATCGCGGCTTTTCGAATATATCCCACGACCACCACTGTATTGAAATAAAATGTACACTTGAACGATCGGATGAACGACGAAGACGAGGACGAAGGACGACGACAACGACGACGAAGGTAATGACGATGATGATGATGATGATGACGATGACGACGACGACGACGACGACCACTACGTCGACGATAAAGATGACAACGACGACGACGACGACGACGACGACGACGACGACGACGACGACGAGGAGGATGACGACGACGACGACGACGACGACGACGACGACGAGGAGGATGACGATGGGTGTGCGATCATATCCAAGGCGGCCTCCACAATCTTATTAATATATCCTCGAGATTACGCGAATAGTACGTGAGAAATTTGGCACCTTCCCCTTTGCACTCCTAAAACGTACGATATTTACCCATTTGTGACGGATTTTCCGCACAAGATGATCATCGACATTAACGACCCAGTCCCCCACCTATTACCACATACAGACATTACCACACTTCGATTTTTCAATATGGCGACGCGCCCTCGTCGGATACCAGATGCGGCATACGTGAGAAACTTTGGCGTCGTCGTCGCCGAATTTCTATTCCTTCCTCACCCCATTGGTCCCGTTCACTGAGCGCGAACTTTCGAATCGATATTATCAGACTTGTAATTTATGAAAAAGACAATAACGATTCAAATTGCGAATATGTACTTTTCCATACGATTTCATATGATAATCTTTTATTTTCTACAATAGGGAAATATAAAATTTGACGTAACCATCGAAAATATCAATCGGCGGATGGAATTAAGGGATTAAAATATTCATTTAACGTGATTATGAATTTTATACGAATACTATTAAAGATATTTAAATACAATTTTATTCGAGCACGCTAGCTACTTTTATCATTTCTAAATGTAAATTATATCGCTAGAACGTATTCAGTTAGGACCGAAATATTTTGGTAACAGATCCTCGTATATTTCTTTATCGCTGTCTAAGAAGAGGCAAAAGATTACTCGATCCATCTGAAATTATAAGTAAGACCTTTAGGATTTATACCGTCGTATCTATGCGTCGAAGCAGCTACTTGCATTAGGCGATTGATTTTTTTTCTTTTTTTTACTTATCCTGTCTATCTAAGCGCGATATAAATTTACTTTGAAATAATTCTTACGGAGTTTTTATTATCAAGAAGAAATTGTTTGACCGTTGATATGGCCACTTCGGCTGCTGGTCTTTGCGGATAATCATAAATTCCAGTAGATATGCATGGGAACGCAATGGTTCTTAAATTATTCTCTTTTGCCAGAAGAAGACTATTTCTATAGCATTCCCTCAATTTGTCCGGCTTCTCTCCTTGTGGACCAACGGTTTGAATAACGTCTAAAATTTGTTAACCGTAAGGAATTTTGTCAAAGGACAAAGATGATGTTTAGGGAATCTATAAAATAAACTATATCATGGCTAACATTTAGCTGGCAACATATATCCTCCAGTGATTTTAGCCTCGCCAACAGGACATCCTCCTAACGTTGCGCATTCTATTTTCAAAAAGGATCCTGCTCTTCTGTGTATAGCACCGTCGACTGAGAAACATTTCATATTCTTAAATATCATGAATAACGTACTATCTTATAAAATTCATTCCTTAGTACCTCCTCCGCCAGGCACAAGACGCGAGTTAGCAGCATTGACAATCGCATCTATCTCGAGAGTGGTAATGTCTCCCTGCCAAATGGAAATCTTTCCGGCCAATTCCTCGTCGCCACCCTTTTCAACTTCCTTCGAAGCTTTAACGTTGGTATCATATTTCTTTTTGGTCCAATATTCAGCCCATGTTGTTATTCCATCCAAGGTGTTTACATTTGATTTATAAAAGTTTCTCTTTTCTTCTATCGGCATGCTCAAGAACTTCTCTAATCGAATACATAACGATAAATATATCATTTATGTTACTTCTTATACGACAACAATTGATATACTATTATCCTTGCTAATAGTATTAACTATGACGATGACTTTCGAACAAAGATATTATATATGATAAATATATTCAAAGTAAAACAGTAGAAGGCAATTATTTCTTACGTTTCTCGTCTTCGAAAGATAATTTTATTTCAAGATTGCTCGACGCCATAATTTTCTTCGATGTTAAATACCGAACGACTGATCGAATTAGCGTTGTATATAAAGTTCGTGTATAAGCTGTCGTCTAAAAAGAAGAAACAAAAGGAACAAATATTTTTCACCTTCGATTGTCCGGAATAACAACGTACGCACATCATTGTATCTCTTACTTTCAGCATCGATGTATATGATCCTTTCGCACAGGAGTAAACGTTAATAACCTTTGACAGTCATAAACATTACATTAATAAGAATAATTCAAATATACGGACGTTCTTACGTTCTATTCTACGATTAAACGAATCTTATTAACGACGCAAATATATCAGAATTCCGAAAAAAAATCTAACCGGTAAAAACTGCAAACTTGTACTGTTTTTAATTATTCTTTTTCATCCATTTACAACTATTAGCGCTATCTGCCGTTCGTTTTTTCAATCAATCAACGAATCATCTTGACTTATGGCGACATCTAATGTTAAACTCTCTCGTTTATACGAGCTTCGTAATAACTCCACCCCTTTGCGAATAATTCTCTCAACATAACATTAGATAACATATTTATGACACATCATAGACTAATTTTCTAATTTTTTCACGATTACATAATAATGTTTTATTCCTTTTCCTTTTTTTCTTTTTGTCATCCACCATAGAAATTGCTTCGGTAAGAAAGAAAAAAAAATTAAAAGGAAGAAAAAATTACATAACACATTGGATCAAATCGACAATACTAGTTTATCGTATTTGTTAATCTTTCGAAAAGAACTAAGATAGTTCATTAGAAATATTAGCGAGATTAGATCGAAATTTTCTACGAAACGAATTGATTTTTTCCTTAATCGTGGGCGATATCCTGTCACGTTCGATAGGGTAGTTACGTTTAAATGCGTGGGAGAATTCGAACGTGGGCAGTGATCGTTAAAATTCCGACGTAAAGAGGAAACCTAAACGAGCATCTTGACCACTTTGGTCTGTAAATGATACTTATGTTTTCCAATTTTTTTTTTTTTTTCTTTTTTTTTTTTTTTGCGACCAACAATCTTCGTCATTGTTTAGTTTTCCCGCAGACACACCATACATGGTTATTTGATACTTTTGATTTCTCTTCTTTTTCTGCCATTTTTTTCTTTTTTTTTTCTTTTTTTACAAATTCGTTACCAAAACGACAAGATTTTTAGATTTCAAAATAACACGGAACGAGTGCAATAAGTGTCACGGTGCAAATAATTCGATTTAGATAAAGAAGAAAATTTAGTCTCGACGCGAATGATATAATTCTTGTAGAGAAAACTTGATAATTTTGGAAGAAAATTGTTATCGCACGTGTATATATAGTTTAATATGGTTATAGTAGGAATATAAAAGTTGAAAAATTATAAAGAAAAAAAAAAAAAGTTGAGACTTTGATTTTTGCCGTAATCACGAGTCTCTTCAAAATAACACAAAATGTCATAGGAGTCATGCAACGCGTGGGATGCTTTTTATAGTTAGTTGTTACGATAAATCCATGTTCTTTTCTTTGTACATTAAATACAAATCGGGTCACGATATTCATTAGTATTATAATATTTTCACGTGTTAGTGCGAACGTGGATAGATAATTATTTATTGATGTAGGATAAATGTTAGTGCACAATTTTTCTTTTTCATTTCTTTCCTATGACGCATGCTCTACCAACCTATTACTATTCAATAATAATCAACTCGAATGATATCCCCTTTTTTCCTTAAGATACCAACTGTTATTCTAAAACCCAATCCTTTCCATTTTCCGATTAATAATTAATATCCGGCGAAATGTCATCGGAGTCATGACTTTAATTCTCGCGTTATTCGTAATCCTATTTTTTTTTCCCTTCCATAATTTTTTCACGTAACCTAGATATCTTCTTTTTTTTATTTTCATCAAGAAGACCTTGTGTATATAATAAAATTTTCAAAGAGACGAATCCCTTAACGATAATTGAAACAACAGAGAGAAAGTATAAATGAGAGGCAATTAATAAAGGATGCTCGATAAGAAGTGACGAAAAAAAAAAAAGAATGACGGAATATCAACGGGAGGTTTAATGTACGCGAGATGTGCCAGCTTAAAATGAATGAAAATCTGAGTACGATACGACGTCACTGCTATCGTGCACATCGCGGAGTAGGAAACCATCCGAAAGCTTTCGTGGTTTGTATATATAGAGCGTACACAAATTGTATACGGAATGTATATATACAAATACAAATACAAATCGGCGATATTTAACTGAATAATATATATATATATATATATATACATATATACGTTTATACACATAATATAGATAAATTACACATACAAATATATATATATATATATATATATATATATACATAAAATTTAAATATGTATTTAGAGTATGCACATTAAAAATGATTTCATTTAATTGTACGAATTCTATAAGCCTATCAAATTGATATACACCCTGTATAACCGGATACTGGTTTAAGAGAAAAAGAGAAAGGGCTAGAGAATGACAGAGAGGGAGAAAATAGGGAGGAGAGAGAGAGAAAGAGAAAGCGCAGCGCATGCTGAAAGCTCCTTCTATCGATCGATCCGCACCCGAGCTTACTCGTTTTCCTTCATAAGCTTCGCGAACGTCGACACGGTGTAATCGTCTCGCGCGTACGATCGCGACGTACGACGGGGCGTATTTTTCGTTCTCTCCGCTTTTTCTCTATCTATTTATCTATTCATCTATCTATCTCTATTCATCTATCTATCTTTTAATCTCTCGTCATTATCTCTCTTCGTCGTGCGTGTTTCTCACTCTCACTCTCACTCTCTCTCTCTCTCTCTCTTTCTCTCTCTCCTTCTCTCTCTCTCTCTCTCTCTTTCTCTATCTATCTATTTCTATCCTCTTTTCTATCTATCTTAATTTATCTTATTAGTCTACGTTAAAAATATTTTTCTCTCCTTTGTCTTCCTTCCCTTCTTTTTCTATTTCTATTTCTATTTCTTATTCTTCTTCTTCTTCTTCGTCCTCCTTATCTTCTACTTCCAACGTAGGATAAAAATCTTGAAGGCGAAGATCGAAAGAAGTCCGTCGTCATGGCGCATCGAAGCGAATCCTTCAAAGCACTCTGTCTATTGTGTGAGTTTTCTGCTTTTCTTTTCTTTCTTTCTTCTTTTCTCTCTCTTTTTCTCCCAACCCACCCCTATCTCCATCCCTCTTCCTCTCTCCTTCTATATCTATAACTTTTACAATCTCTTTTTGAATTATTATCTGCAAGATCGTCTCTCCATTTTACTTACTTTTCTATATATTTCTATAAAATAGAAAGAGAGAGAGGGAGAGAAGAAAAAGGGCAAAACTAGTACTACTGTATAATATATATATATATATATATATTTCTTTCTTTCTCTTTTTTTCTAAAGAATGCAAAAAGAAAAGAAAAGATTCGCGTTCTTAGAGGAGATCCTTTTCAGAAAAATTTATTTTTTTATTTTTTAAAGAAACAAATTCAAACTCATCCCTTTATACACGAAATATATATATGACTATTTGTATAATATACAATATTTTGTCGCTTTCTCTTTTTGTAAATTTACAGAATACCTTATACGAATGTTTTTCTTTCTCCTCGACACAGCACGGAAACGTGCTTTAATTTTATGCTTCCTAAGCCGAAAACGAGCCATCGTCACGCGCAAATTCATTCTCGCGTGTACTCCTCTCCTTCTTCCTCCTCCTCCTCCTTCTACCTTCCTTCTCTCTCTCTCTCTCTCTCTCTCTCTTTCTCTCTCCTTCCGTCTTCCAATCCTCTCTCCTTTCCACTTTATTTCCCCTACTTGTCCACTTTCATTTTGCTTAATGAAATTTCTCTTTCTATTCCCTGTAGGGTGTGTCTTGGGCAACGTGTTCAGTGTTCCTACTCCAACCACATCGCCCTTAAAAGTGGAAGATCACAGGTATACGACACGTAGGATACCGAAGACTATAGTCGATTTGCCAACTCAAAGAACCAGATTGCCAATTGTAAGTATCCAAATATATTTCCTTTCGATAGAGATTTTCTTTTCTTTTTGATAGATTTTAATGTATAAAAAGAAAACGAATGAAACAACAATGACACCGATATATCAATGACAATTAAGTACGAACGAAAGTAGGGATAGTTTATGATCGTAATTATTAATCGATAATATGAAATCTCTATCATAATTGAATATAAAATGAGAAATAGAAAATAGAATTTATAAGGGGAGGTAGAGAGATATTTGTAAAAGAAATTTTTCAAGGTTTAATGCAAAATTTAAAAAAAAGAAAAAGAAAAAAAAAGAAAAAAGAAAAATGAAACACGCCGGAATGATATCTATGGATTTTAATAATATCCTTTGTAATATTTAATGAGAGAAGAAAAACATGGAGAAATAACGAATTGTTTTATTTTTTTGTTCCTTTGTACATTGAAGTCGGTACACTGTTCTGATTATGCACGTCCTGTCGGTCTGAATTATTGACTCGTACTACTGGCAGTCTCTCTCTCTCTCTCTCTCTCTCTCTCTCTCTCTCTCTCTCTCTCTCTCCAAAGTCCGGACCGAGTTATTTACTTAACGTTCACTCTTCTACTTCTGCACGCACATTCATGAATAAGTTAATCTCTTTCCCTTTTTCTTTCTACATTTTGCATAATATATTCAACCTGTACATGCGTCAACGACTTCAAGTGAATTTCCTTCTCTCTCTCTCTCTCTCTCTCTCTCTCTCTTTCTTGTTTCTAAACGTTATTACCGATTGACGTCGAACCGTTTCCAAGGTGACGAGAAATAATCGTTTGACTTGCCCAAATCATTTCCTACAATTTAACCATTCCTCGCGTAACAAAAGATCATAAGGTTTCCAATTATGAAGATATATATATATATATATATATATATATATATATATATATGTACGATTACACGAATAATACCTATTACATAATAATACCTATATATTTTTTATAGGTATAGATTTTACCCTTTTCCAAGAGAAAACACCTACGCGTTTGATAATATCATCGTATCTTATCGTTCAGTTAGTTTTTCCATGAACGTTTACCTTAAGAATCAAATCTGATTAGAATAGACCGCAAATATACCTTGAGTATTCTCTGCTAATTCCACGAACTGATTTTCTCACTAATTTCATTTCGATTCTCAAAGTGATTCACGAGATTTAATCAAGCTTTCGTGGTACACCAAAAGGCGATTGTTTCTTGAATATATAATGCTTCAAAGAATTTCTCTCTCTCTCTCTCTCTCTCTCTCTCTCTCTCTCTCTCTCTGATCCTTCTTTTCTCTTGAATGAAACTAAAAGGAGCTAAACGTTTCTTGCTATCTTGCTATAGAATTATTCTAATGTACTGTAGATAAGTATATATATATATATATATATATATATATATATATATATATATATATATATGCACACAATGATCGATTGAAAATCTAGTTATAATACTAGAAACAAATTATATATTCTTTAACGTAGGCATTTATTAATTACTATTATTATTACTATTACTATTACTATTACTATTATATATTTTCCAGTTCGTAATGCACATATATTTTTAATTCGTAAATACGAGTACACACATACATATATATATATATATATATATATATATATATATATATATATATATATATATCAATAACATGGCATATAACGTGCATTGCACGAACACGATCAGTTACCTTGTTTATCAGACAGTTCTGTTAGTCATTTACATCTTTCATCAATCTTTTTCCTCGGTCACGAAAGCGACGAGCGACGACTCAAGCGTTATTTCTATTGACAATACGTTCAAACATAAAACATGATAATTGATCGTTCGCGATACAATGTATATATATATATATATATATATATATATATATATATATATATACATATACTTACTGTCGTGAATACACATTACATAAAATTTCATACGTTTTGTCTAGAAAGATTTACTTCATGTTCTACAATGCGAGAATCATCAGGACGCGATTACGAAGATTAATTATCTCTGCGCTTAGGGAATTAGAGAGGAGGAGGAATTACCGGTGAATTGGATAAACGTTCTGGCGAATCAATTTAAATTTCTCCCTTCACTTTAAATCCTGGTTATTGTTTCAGTCATTATTAAACCGAGGATGAAAAAGCTTCGTGAAATCAAGTTAGGGATATTGGTCTATTCGTTTTTCTTTAATCTTTCTTTTCTCCCATTTATTATTACTACTCGGAAAGATTTTTTCTCGATCTATTGTTAACGATAATATGTCGTTATTAATTGTAATAATTTACAAAGGGTAATATCGTTCATTTTTTTTTTTCCATGCGTTGACCCCAATGAATTTGGAGACAAAGACGTCGACTACGTCGATACCGATGACGACACACCACAGATCCATATCCGGAGAGAATCCGATTTATCGTTTGAACGGAGCTAATGGACAAGCTTGCATCCTCCTACAAACAGACGCTGTTATAGCAATAAAATATCGCACCGTTCTAGGCGAAGATCGAGTAAGAATGATCTTTACGTTTCATTCATTAATATCGTTCTTATTTATTTATATAAATTTTATGAAAGCGTATTAGATGTCACGCGACATTTAAATATAATATACATATATATATCCATTACGTATGTATTGTACATATAGGCGTTGAAAAAGTTTGTAAAATTTTTCTTTATCCTCATTTCCCAGGTGGCAGATTTATTTGTGCCCGACGATGCAATGGTCACAGGAAATTGCGACAATGAAAATACGGTAACGATGTCCTTGAAGTGGAACGCTTTTATGCTCCTATGGAGCTTCGCCAAGGTATTATAACAAATTTTTATTAACATTCATTTTTTTCATTTCTTTTTTTTTTTTTCTTTTTTTTTTTTTAATAATCCTTTTAAATCCTAATAAAATTTTTATCGTCATCGAATATTTCTGCTTCTATCAGGTATCGAAAAAAAAAAATATATATATATATATATATATTATGAAATTGTTAATAGATATCTTAATATAATGATAAGTTCATTACGTTAATTATTATTTCGAATCTTCTTGTTAATAAAACGCATTAAATTATTCGACGCTGATCACGTTGATCATTTTTGTGCTTAATTGTAATGACGCAAGCTTCTTCGTCCTCTTGGAGATCGATACTCGCGTTCTATTTCCAGTACGAATTCTATCCGTTGCGTAACGTAAAGTCGTTTCGACGAATATTATTTATAGAAACGTGTATCGTTTTACATGTTATTTATATTTCAACATCATCGTCGTTCTTCCGACAGATAAGAAGTTTTCAAAATGACATATTACTTGTTAATTCCTACTATGTTGTCTTTCCTTTTCTTATTTTTTTCGCTTATTCTTTATTCTACAGGTGGTACGCGACTTTTTTCTTTTTTCTTTTTTTCATTTTTCTCTCCTCCTCGCTTTTCTCTCATTTACCTCCATCGCTACTTCATTTAATGTATTCACGAATGAAATTCAGCAATGGTTATTATTATTATAGGATTTACATAGTAAAAGAAAAACGTGTAGTTCGTTGAAAACGTAATAATGATTTCTTTGTTATTCGAGGACTTTCGAAAAATCTTATAAAAAGCACGTCGGAAAGCTTCAATCCTATTCTTTCGAAGTGATACTTAAAATATAATTTTCGCGTTTGTCAAGTACGCATCTATATAGAAATATATATATATATATCTATGTGATTGCACAATGTGCATATATATATATATATATAAATTCGTAAATACGAAATAAAGTCATACGATCGATTTGACGTGGGAATAATTTCGTTCTAAATAATATATAAATATTATAGAAAAGAAATATATTATATTGTAACTTTTAATTAAAAACTCGATAACATATTGCTATTGCTTGTTTTGAAAATCGTTTATGAAGGATAGAGAAATGGGGAGAAAAGAAAATCTCGTTGCAAAAAGGATTTCATTTTTATAAAAGAAATAGAGTTTTCTATTGAAAGAGAAAACTTATTTTTCAGACGCCCGGCGGCGAACGATGGTACGTTGAGAAAATCGAATTGACCTACAATTCGAGCGACCGACATTTCGAGCTAGTAGATCAGCCAAGTAAGTCAAGTTATTACTTTGTTCGACCTCTTCAATATTTCTTTTTTCTTTTACGTTCGATACACACGAAATATCCATTTATTCTACTAAGAAAACACGATGGCAAGGGATGATATTAAAAAACGCTAGAAGATAGGAGAAGGATTTTACCTCTCTTATATGTATTTTTATTTTTCAGATAAAACTGTTCGCGTGAGTACCGGCTCGAAGCACAGTGCCATGCTTTTTCCAACACCCGTTGGAAAGTCTTATGCCTGTGACAATGAAACGGAAATTCATTTAACCGATGGCAAACATACCGCCACCGTTATCCTCAGGTATATACATATATATGTGTGTATATGTGTATATATATATATACACACACACACACACACACACATATATATATATATATATACATGACCGAGCTATATTTTAATTATTTACATATTTACATTTTTTTGTTTTCTTTTATTTTTTTTTATTTTTCTTTAATAGTTTTTTTTTTCTTGTTTCATATAAATACCTAGAGGCGAGTCAATGAAAAACGCTAACAAAGTTTACGTTTTTATAAGACGTTTATAAGACGTTTTATAAAAGTGTAAAATATTAATTTATTCGTTTGTTTAGAAATATGAAGCTTCAACCGTTCAAGTTTAAGAACAACGAATTTGCCGCTGAGTTTTCTTGCGCAGCGTTAAGTGCACGAGCAAACGGAGACGAGACTGCACCGGTCGCGGTTGGTTCCACTTTGGCCGCTGCCGTCCTATTAACTATCACCGGTTATGCGGCCTATCGATATTTCAAAGTGAAGAAGGTCAAGTACGATACGATGGAGTAAAGCACTTTGCTCTTGCGATCAAGGACACTGTCACGACGACATGCCAAAGAGATTACGAATAAGAGACAGCGAGATAAAAGGGAGTAAGAAAATCTATGAAAAAAGAAAAGAAAAGAAAAGAAACGAAAAAATGCTCCTTTAGCCAAACTAATGTCGACAGAAAAAATCCTTCGCTATTTTTATTAGTTTATTTTTGTTTTTTTTTTATTTTTTTTATTTTTTGTTATTTTTAATGAATTCCAAAAAAGAAAAAAAAAACGAAGGAAGCTATAAAAATTTTAATCGGACATATTAAAATTCGTACTGGTAATTATGAAAGTGGTCAAAGTTCGAACATTTTATTTATTTATTTATTCATTTAATTTTTTTTTTATATCGTTTAGAATTATTTATAACATTACGTATGGAAACCACTTTCGTAATCATCGGTTCTCATGGTCTCACTTTTTGAAAGAAAGAGACTCTAATAACGTGCTATCGTCGAAGCGTTCAGTGATATTTACAGAACTTTAACGCTTGAAAATCATAAAGATGGACGTACGGAAGAAAAGAAAGAGAAAAAGGAAAAAATAAAAAAGAGAAAAAAGGAAAGAAAAGAAGAAAAACAGAAAAGAAGAAAGAAAGAAAGAAAGAAAGGAAATGAAAAAAAACAAAAAAAAAAGAAGAAGTAAAAGTTACCTACTAAAAAAAAAAAAAAAAAAAAAAAAAAAAAAAAAAAAAAAAGTTATCTATTTATTAAACATCTAATGCAAGGACAAAAAGAAGAAAAAAAAAGAGAGAAAAAGAAAACAAGGTAAAAAAAAAAAAAGAAAAGACGAATAGCGTCCGCGATGATGGTCGAGTCGGTGTACCTGAGATATCTGAGATCCGAGATTTTTTTTTTCGAAAAAAACTTGTCAGACAAAAGTAATAAGAAAAACAAAATCTCTGATTAAGTGAGGATGTTATCGTTGCGAGCACGATCTCTCAATATTCACTGATTAAAATATCATAATATCACATATCGTAATCGAGCTAGTGGCCATCATCTATATACAAACTTTTCATAGGATACAAATATTTCGCGAATATATTTAGGAATATTCTCGTTGTACCTTTTAAGGACTTCGATAATCAACTCGTGCGACGATTAATCGCATTAGTATACGAGATATTAAGCGTATGTACATTTATTATTAATTATTATTATTATTATTAATTATTATCAATTATTATTAATTATCACACTTATTTCTCTCTCTCTCTCTCTCTCTCATTTATTCTCTTTCTCTTTCTCTATCTCTTTATCTCTCTCTCTCTCTCTCTCTCTCTCTCCCTACGTACGTTTCATTCGTCCGAAGTGATATAAAGTCCATATTCGCAAACTCTGATGGTTGTAACGATAGACTTTTAAAAAAAAAATCGCAGAAGGGTGTTATTTCATCCCTTCGGCAAATATCGTCATTTCTTTTTAAATCGTGATCAGTGTTGGGCGACATATTCCTTATCTCAATATCCTTCATAAATATTAATTATAAATATATACATATTTACATATCTACATACATAAATAAATATATACATATAATATAGAATGGAAAATGTTAAGTGAGATATTGAAGAATAAGAACAATGGTTTGTAATTAATTCGTTTCATTATTAAATGCGTTAAAAACGAGGAAAGATGTAATTAGCCCCTCAGGCAGCTAAAGTTTTAAAAGGGAAACAACTATAATAATTAGTTTTAAATTAATGCAAATATTTGCCTTGATATAATATTCGTAAGTTTTTTTCTCTCTTTTTCTCGCTCTTTCTCTCTTTCTCACTCTTTCTCTCTTTCTCTTTATCTCTCTTTTTCTCTTGTGTTTTTATTATTTTTTCATTGCTTAATATTTTTCTCGTCTCTTTTTTATCTCATTTTTTTCTCTCTTTTATTCGATACGTGTAAATGTAGTTTTTACTCGAAATATCTGTAAATACACATAAAGTTAAATCGATCTTATATAATATATATATATGTATATATATATATATATATATATATATATATATATATATAATTTCAATATTATAATGTTTAAATCAATTTTGCATAAATCGCGATCTGACACAGCTCGCTTTTATCGTCACGTTGCTTTTTGACATGGCTCGTCGATGATGGAAATGTGAAAAGTGTATAAAAGGGAAAAAAGAAAAAATGAAAAGAAAAAGAAGTGATTGTTGACGGGGAAAAAAAAAACAAGAAAGAAAAAGAAATTCAATTATCCCATACCATATAATTTTCGTCCCACGACACTGCGCAATTATATTGTAACATATCGTGTAAATATATTATACGTAGATCGTAACGATTGACGAAGCTCGATGATTTCATAATAAAATCTAAAAATAGGATCGCGATTAAACGTATGTACGATTATATAAAATCGATCCTTTCGAAATATCATCATCGACCTTGGTTATTATCGTCGAACGAAATAATTCAATATCGTGATAATTTAAAAATTTACAGCACACATCAATTTAAAGATTTTAAATCAAAAAGAATGTTGTCTATAGTCGACAGATAACACATATAAAAAGACCTAATCGAGATCAATACTGTTAGTTTTAAATTATTATTAAATTTTCTTAGATATAATGCGAGGGTAAGACGCACGTAAGATAACCAAAAAAATAAGGAGAGGGTTAGAAAGAGGGAAGAAAATAATAGAGAGAGAGAGAGAGAGAGAGAGAGAGAGAGAGAGAAGAGAGAAGGAAAGATAAAGATAAGTTCGACAGTTCTATAGCGGTATACCCACTTTGATTTTCTTTTTCCTCGACGCATATAATCCAAAAAAAGAAAAAAGGAAAAAAAAAAAGAAAAAAATTAAAACAAGAAGAAAAAAAACAGTCGCAAGATTAACGAACGAAGCGAATAATTTTGAGGGATGAATATTGTAAACGCGGATACGGCGTTTTTAAATGTACCGCGTATGTGCCTGTACGTACGTGTGTGTGAAAATATAATATGTATATATATATGTACATATATACCTATATATATACACGCATTTCACACGTGCGTATACATACGCCATATATATGTAATATTTACATTATCGATATATTATTAATATAACATATGAACCTCTGTCTTCCAAGTGCATATTAAAGTTACAGAAAACTTCGTGTGTAAATATATTATATGAATATCGTAATATATGCATATATATATATATATATATATATATATATATATATATATATATATATCGTCGTCAATTCGTGATCATTCACGTTGATCGCGTCAAAAGATACGATAATAACAGGATAAATAAGAAAGAAAGAAAAAAAGAAACAGAAAGAGAGAGAGAGAGAGAGAGAGAGAAAGGCACTATACGAAAAGGAAGAAATGAAATATATGATAAAATCAAGAAGACTTCTGGAAAGTTCGACAACAACAGGATCGACTCGCTATTTTAGCTCCAAGAACAATGGCGTTATTATATAAAAATGTATTTTTGTGCTAAAAGTCAATCTTATCTTAAAATTAATTAGAGACACGAGTAAACGAATAGCAATTTAATGAAGAAATCAATTTAACAATAATTATTAACCGTTCTACCTTGCGGCTTCCACTTTGTTATCGTGTCGTGTTATAGCTCGTTGAAGAAAAAGAAAGCCGGCAAAAGGAAAACGAATCAATAGTCAAACGATATTAGATCACACACATTAGCCAAACACACATATTATTAGACAATTTTGCAGTCCTCCCCTCTCTTCGTCCTTCTCGCTGTTACGTCTCGTCTAAAAAGAAAAATGAAAAAGAAAACAAAAAAAAAAAAGAAAAGAAAACAAAGAAAAAACCAAGTTACACGAACGTCGAAAGGTGCAAGGGATTGATAAGGGTGATTATTTTGTGGAAAGTTTTTGATAAGCGAACGAAAGAAAATGAAAAATTTCAAAAGGATTCAGAGTCTTTCGAGCTATCTCTTAACGAGGCCAATTAAGTTAATTTCGGCGATAGGATGAGGGTGTCGATGGACAAAGTCGGTGATTAAGATAAAGCGATTGATTAATTTCAATAACCGAAGTGGTACATAATTATACATCTATAAAAAATTGTATGATATCGATGAAAAAAAAAGAAAAAAACCAAAAAAAAAAAAAAAAAAAAAAAGAAAAAAAGGAAAAAATAATAAAGGCTGTTATACAAATTCATTCGCTCATCTTCACCCGTCTCTGTCTTTCTATATTTTATTACATTAAATTTTCATTTCAATATAATTCATTCGTATACTTCAACATCGTTATACTTAGTTGTACGATTTAGAAGTTTTCAAAGATTTCAAAAACAACGAAAATAATGGAAACGATAAAGACAGTAGATAATTGTCGAAAAAAAAAAAAAAAGAAATCAATACGATTGTGTAGATGAGAATAATAGTATAGTATATAGTTCGTAACGAAGATCACACCATCGACACCATTTTTCCTATTACCAATAATTTAAAAGTTTCAATTGCAAATAATATAGATCTTATTTATTATATATCAAACGTGCTACGCGTTTGTTCGATATGTTTTTCCTAGACAGATGTCTATGGTACGATTTAAGGTAGGGTGGGAGATAGTAGTAATAATAGTAGTAGTAATAGTAGTAGTAATAGTAGTAGTAGTAGTAAGAGAGCTCGAAACGACATAATAATTTCGCGTGGAGCTGTGGAAAAAGGGCGTGAAAAGTACAGTCAAGCAGGCTTATACAACGACCAACCAAAGGAACCCTCCGCCCCTTTTTTGCGCAATACACACGTACACGTATACACACACACACATATACAGATCTCTTTCTTTCTCTCTCTCCCTCCTACAGCATTGCTGTCAATGGTTCATTGTCGTAATGTCCATTGAAAAGATTCTACGGACGTAAATGTGGACCGGTACGGACTGATCTTATTGTCATCGACGACTAAACCATCGACTCGCGCCTGCGGGTAGTCCCGAAGCATTCGAAGAAAAATCACCATTCTCGTATCTTCTCGAGGAGATTAAGTTTACCTAAACTCGAATCTTAGGTTACTAGAGTCATCGATTTTATTCTATTAACAAAATCACTAAACAAATATGATATTGCAAAGACAAGAAGTTCTTCTTCTTATTTTTGTTTTCATCAAAACCTTATTGATCTAATAACTGCAATTTGTTTTCTTAGTTTACTGAATTATTCATAGATTTTATTTCGCGAAAATCGATAGCCAATCGTTGTAATAGAACACTGCTGACATAATTATCTAATATAAATCAATTATTTGTCTAGATTTTGTAGGTTGGAATGGTTCAAACGATCTGACGAGTTTATCTTCAATTTCGAAAGGAAAAACCCCCTCCCAAAAAAAAAAGAAAAAAAAAGAAAAAGAAAAAAAGAAAAGAAAAAAGAAGAAGAAGAGACGATTCGTTAGGACAGGGGACGTTTATTAAGTCTATTTTCCTGGTCGCGATGTCATGCATGATATAACTTACGGTTGGACAGCACGTCCTGGTAAAAGGCTTGCATAGGGCAGCCGTATATAACGGGCCGCTAACGTTATGGTGTTACGCGGCGGATAGTAGAGTGGCACGGTGTCCAGTGACTCCCATGTCGGCTTGTTATCCGGACCGCCCCATCGTTATCTGCAATTACCCCAAAACAGCCCCTAGTTTATAAATTATAGGCCACCCCCTCTAACGCTCACGACCCACTCACCCTTTACGCCACCCAGTTCTACCCTTTTCCATCCTATATCTCTCCACCTCATCCTCTTTCTGCATTTTCCTTGGTTACGTTGCGAGCATCAACGAGCATTTCTACGAACGCAACCGATTGATCGACCATTCAAATCATTTTCTCCTTTTATTCAACACCTGTAACATTGTTTTCATTTATCTTATCAAAGATTTATCTTTCTCTTTACGATTTTCTTTTCCCTTTTCACCATTTCAAATAGAAACGTAAATGATGCGATAAATTTGTAGTTTCTTTTTAAAAAAAAAGGCCCTAACCCCCAAGAGATTTTCGCGACATCTAAATGTAGATAAGTAGTCGATGTTTCCTTTTGAAAGAAGTAAGTATTTCACACCTTGTTGAACGAGGTACCGACGGTGGAACAACTACCTACTGGGTGTCCATTCGGGAGAGACAACCGAACAAAAGACGTTTCCTCTACCTGACCGTTTCTCTCTCTTTCCCTCTTTCCTTTTTTCCTTCCTTCCCTATCTCTGTCCGTCCGTCTCTCTTTCTTATAGGTCTACGAGCAAACGATTTTACAGAAAACGATATTTTGACAAGCTTGCGGTTTTCAACAATTTCTCATTCCTTTTTAAAGGTTTTACTTTAAGTATGGCCTAAAATAAATAGAGAAGTAATTGAGCCGGAGTGTAACGACGAAACCTTTCATTCCTTTGTCGTATCCTCTGCAAACAAATATACTTTGTTTTTTCTTGACTTGGCAAAAGAAGTCAAAAGTATGTCTCAACGTCTCGAAAGTTGATTTTATTTTGACGGGCTGATAAATGCAGATATATATATATATATATACATATACATATATATATATACATATATATATATATAAATTGTCGGAGAGTTCGTTAGTGTTTCCTGGAGAAAGACTATAAATACTACTCCCAGTGGTATGACGCGATAATTATTTAATTCTCACAGCGTAGACCGTTCCGCTTTGTCTTGATAAGCATTGCTGAAAGAGCGCCTCGTCCTTGACGAGTCTGCATGGTCAGCTTAAAGGAATCGTCATAGTAGGCAACGTTTCCTCTTCCCTCCGAGCTAACACAAAATCATCTTCTTATTTCTTTATAGCTATGGCAAACGAATAAACGCGACTAATCGCTGACGTCTAAATTCTTCTATACCTTACTATATATCTACCGATGAAAGGGACATTTTTATGTTAATTTATCAATGGGTATGTTAAATTTTCTTTTCAATTAAAAATATAAATCATTCGAATTCGTAAATTTCGATCAAATTTAATGTTATATAACATAGATATATATTTATTTATAATTAAACGATTAACGTTTGTTATATATAATGGAGTTTTGGATGTCTCGTTAAAAGAAAGAACGGATTAAAACGCGAGACTCTCTCTCTAATTCGATAAATCTTAGCCGCGGTACGGACAATTTCATCGTTTCAAAGGCAGCCGCTAAAGCAACAAGGAGGGGACACGTACACACAGGAGTACGAGATTTCGAGGGGTAAGTTTGTACATCTACCACCGATCTATCTATTGGGGTGCTCGAGGGTGACGGATACAATGATGTAATGCGAAACCTGTGAAACTTTCCCCCTGTCATCTCTTTTCTCTCTCTCTCTCTCTCTCTCTCTCTCTCTCTCTCTTTTCTTTTTCTATTTTTTTTTTCTTTTTTTCTTTTTATTAGACCATCATGGCGTAACGTAGAGGAATAGACGTACAAATTCTCCCAGCTAGTCTCTGAAACCGAACTAATATAAATTCCTAGCGTAAACGAAAAAGATAAAGAAAAGAAAAACAAATAAATAAATAAGTAAATAAATAAACGAATTAAATTGAAAATGTAATAAAAAGAATTTTGCATATTGTCTGACTTAGGATCGTAGAGATAGAGAGAGAGGGAGAGAGAGAGGGAGAGAGAGAGAAAGAGGAATCTTTGCTTTTTCACTTCGAGGTGAGATCAAAGACGAGAAGGAAAAAAGAAAAAAAGAGTATCTAAGATGTCAGAGAAAGAGAGAGAGAGAGAGAGAGAGAGAGAGAGAGAGAGAGAGGGAGAGGGAGAGAGAAGGGAGAGAGAGAGAAAGAGAGGTAGGGGTATAAGCGTGGAGAAAGACACGGCCGAGGGGTGAAAAGGAGGAAGTTCATAATAACGTCGAGGGACCAACGGACCTCGTCGACGCGTTCAGATGCTCTTTTCAAGAGTGCGAACCCTCCTCGACGCGCATTCAAGTGTCGCCGCTTTGTAATGCCTCTTAATACTACTCGCTCTCGCTCGTTATTAAGGATCCGGAACATATTGTAGGTATAACAGTGCCTACGATGGCACTATGGCGTCAAGCCTTTATATTGTCGTGCGTGTTGTACATCCGCGACAGGAAGTGGCCAGAGACTACTGTGAAATTTTTGAAAAAGATAGGCGACACATCGTTCGTAACCACAATCTTTCTCTTTCTCAATTTACTTACTTAATTTTACTTTTACATCGATTCTCTATCTTTCTTATTTCTTTCTCTCTCTCTCTCTCTCTCTCTCTCTCTCTCTCTCTCTCTCTCTCTCTCTCTCTTTCTCTCCTCGCTTTTTCTCCATCTAGATCGTTATTAGCGAACGTTGAGAAAGACGAGACTTTTCGAATCTACCAAGAAATCTAAGATTTCTTTATTTTTTATTTTTTTTTTTATTCTCTTCCATTTTTTATAAGTCTCGCCATAAAAATTCTCGTAGGGCACGGTTGAATACATTCTTTTCTTTTTTTTTCCGCGTACTTTACCTGCTCGAACATGTCGCGCGAGTCAGCGTAAGACGACTCCTCGTAGAAACTTGCGTCCACCTTTTTCCCACAAAACTCACCTGACACAAGTTACGGTGATAAGGAACGTCGAATGCGCCAAGTGGCACGGATTAGAACGAGAGATCCTTACGACGAAACTTTCATACCATAGTTTGAGACAATTTGCGCTTAACTTTTTATATCAGTCAGCGATTATCAGCTAACGAGTCTTTTTTAATACGTATGATGGCCACGAAGAGAAAAAAGAAAACGACGAATAGAAAATCATCGATGCGGTAACGCGGTAGTTTTTATCGGGAAATCGTATGGAGCCACCATATGTGTCAGTCCCACATGGACCCATTAAAACCACCATCCTTAATAAGCGTCCTACCTAGTCCCTATCTATCAAACAACATCATAATTGCCATCGTGTTTCTGAATCTACAGCATCCTTTCTCCCTCGAATCGTTAAAAGTTACCAGACTGACTTTTCGTCGATAACACATGTTATCCTTTAAACGTTCCATCTCCCTTTACGACGTTAATTAGTTGCAATTATCAATATTCGTAATTTTCCTAATTGCATGATAAAATAAAATACTATTAAGAAAGTTTCGTTAAAAAGCGTTGATAAGACTGGAGTTTAGAATGGATTAAATCGACGCTTGTAGTAATTCATTCACTATCATTAGTCGAATGCTTTTCGTTTGCGAAACATTCAGAAGCGTGTCCTTTTCTAGGATCTCTCCTAGTTGAATGAAGTAGAACGTACAAAACGGTACACAAGGGATGATGACAGTCCTCCGTTCGTCCTATCCCCAAATCACTGGGCGCAACTAACTAACCGTGTAATCGACAATTTCGACCTATTACGACACCCTCTACGCTATAGTTTACCCCCTCGTGCAAAGTACAGAGGATAGAGACCGTACGCGACACGATAATAATCATTTCCGATCCTTATTGTTTCTTACGTCGTAATGATGTTACGAGTAACTACAGTCTGTTTAGTAATAGCCGATTCGCTCTAATAAGACGAGTTAAATTATTCTATTCTACATTATAATCAAACAATTACGTTTAATTACTTTCACAATTTTCAACGAATCTATCACGATTTTCTCTTGGTGGAAAGAAGAAAAGAGAAACAAGAAAAAATAAAAAAAAAAAAAAAAAAAGAAAAAGGGAAGATGTGAAACGTAACATTCAAGGCCGACGATTCAGGACACATAATACTCAAACAGCAATATACCTACCTGTAAATCAGAAAAATCGAGGACCAATCGCATTTTCGAATCTATCGTAGTGGGAGCTTACTGATACGGAACCATGGCATAAAGTGGCCAGTGACACATAAAGAGCATATTTTCGGGCATTAGGGCACCCTCCGAAGGACTCATCGAAATGGCTACCTGTGTTCACGCCTTCGTTCGTGTCTTCGGTATATAAAAAGAATCTCGCTCGACAATCTTCACGAGGAGCAACCCTGCTAATGGGGAAATAACCGACGGATTAAGTCGACTAATCCTCTTGGCAGCATGATTTTATTGTCGCAAGAGAGAGAGAGAGAGAGAGAGAGAGAGAGAGAGAGAGAGGATTCCATCGAATTTTAGATTTTCTTTTTTCTTTCGTGGGCTTCCATTATTGTAAGCCGTATAAGGGCTGATCGATGATAATAACGCGTGTACGAAAGTATTAATCTGAGAAAAATATTGTTGATGGTTCGAAACGAAACGAAACAAAACAAAAAAAAATATATATATATACATGTATATCGATTAGGTACTTGAAAAAGAAAAAGAGAAAAAAGCGAGAGATAAAAAGGATGGAAACAATAAAAAAAAATGTCGAACTCGAGAACGAAGTCTTTTCGAATCATCCCCCTTTTATCGTTGAAACTCGAGACCCGCGAGTATAGCCGCGTGTGCCCTTGCACGTTAGCGTTCTCTCACACCTGCCGACTGATAAGATAGAGTCAGCTTCTAAAAATATATCCGGGGAGATTTCGCGAGCGACGGCGGCTTCCGTCCGTCGTCGAGGACTTCTTGGACACACTTCGTCATTCAAACGTGCATACATATTTCTAGACGTATACTAACACACTTTACATCGATGTTACGTATGCATAAAGAAGATGATAGCGGCTATCTCGACGACTCGATTCGGTGTCTAATGACAGACCACCAACGCGTTATTTACCCTCCCTCTTTGATGCCCTCTTTCTTCTCTCTTCGTGACTGCTTATTGTTCCAATGATATTAATTATATACATATATATATATATATATATATATATGTACGTACGTATGTATGTATGTAGGTACGTATGTACCTACGTACTTACGTTTAAGCGCATAAATGCGTGCGTGCATGCGTGTGTTTATGGTAACGTCGACGATGTGACACCGAGTGGCACAGAAACGTGATACGATCTCCTATCGTTCTCGTCGTGTCAATCGAACGTTATATCGCCGGATTACATCGGCTTCGACAACCCTCGCTTACTCTTTTACAATTAAAACGCATCGAAGTCGTTTCTCTCGTTAGAAATCGCGAGAATCTTCTTTCAACAGGTCGAACGTGCGTAAGTACGTAAAAATGAATAAAACTGAAAACCGTGTGTCTTCGAATTTCTCTCTGTGCAAGAGGAAAATAAAAAAGTTTGTGCGATCATAGCGAGAATCGTAAAGTTCCTTGATTATTTTCTCTTTTTTTTTTTTTTCCTAGTCTTTTTTCTTTTGTTCTTTTTAATTTTTTTCTTCTCTCCTCGGTAGAAAGCACCGAGAGAGATTCCGAGCTTTTTATCTGGCTCGCTTTTGCCCAAAGAGATGGACGAACGAACGAACGAATACACTTGCAATTCGTCATTACAAGCCTCTCCACTCTTTAGTCGCAGTCGCTTTACGGTGAAACCGTAGATTCTTGAACCGTGTCGGGAAGGAAGAGAAGGGAAAAGAGGAGAGACGAAGAGGAGGGTGCTGGCTTGTACGATGAATCTCGGAAACAAACGCTGAAGAGGTTTAGGTGGGTTGGGGAGGGTTCGGAGATAGGATAGGACACGTTCGCGTTGAAATCTACGTGGAGAACGTAGGTGGGTTTAATTTATCTGGATTTACGATACGCTGAAGATGCCACCCTACGGCATCGTTGGCAGCAACAGAAGCAGTAGCAACAGCATCACCAGGCAGTAACTTCAGCACCATCACTAGCACCAGCATCACTACCACTACTATCGCCTCTCAGTCTCGACGAGAGAGCAACGGCAGACGTTAAAGAGGGACGGAGGGTAGTGAGAGGTAGTGGTACTCATGAGAGACAGAGTAGAGGGATGGTGATTTTGCACAGAGCCATTTTGGAATGCAATTAAACGCAGTACAGTGAAATACGATGCTAGTGCTGCTGCTGCTGCTGCTGCTGCTGCTGCTGGTGCCGTTGCCGTTGTCGCTGTCGCTACCGCTGCCGCTTCTGTATACCTCTCCTTTTCTCTCTTTCGCTCTTTCTCTCTCTCTCTCTCTCTCTCTCTCTCTCTTGCTCTCTCTTTCTCTCTATCTATCTTTTTCCATCTATTTCTCCTGTATGCGTTCCAACGAATACGCGAAGATAGGAATACCTTAATGCGACGGGAACAAACGGAACATCTCGAAACGTTTGGATTCTGACGAAGAACAAAGTGAATTCGCTGTTATCGAACCGTGCATTCCTTTGATTTCCACCTTTTATCCAATCGAGATCCCATTTTTTTTCTTCTCGAATACATCACTTTGCCGATATTATCTTTGATTTATTATATTTCGAAATATATCACACCGACCGATCAATTCGATTCGCGAAAGATCATGCGAATGATCAATTTAGAATGATCAAAGTAGAACATATCGCAGAAGATAAATGAATAATATTAATTTTGATAATTCGAGCGTGCCAAGACGATTCGAAGAATGAAAATGAAAAAATATTTACGAGAAAAGGAAAGGTGGTTAAGATTGGAAATCTCGGGATCGTTTTGATAAGAAGGTGCGTATATCCTTATCTTTTCAAGTGTAATGCGCGAAAGAGAAACGGGTTGGAGGTATGAGAGGAAGAGAGACGGAGGGAGGGTTAGAGGGAAAATGGCGACCGGGAAAGGAAATCCGACACCAAATCGAAGGAGACGCCATCGCGAAGCACGGCGCCGCCCCTCTATCATCGAGTCTCCCCTGAAGACATCGCGTCATCCTCTTGCCACCTCCGAGGCCTTCTCCCCAAAATATCAAGATAGTGTATTCTCTTTTTTACCCTCCTATCCACTCCTACTTACGTTTCTTTCAATTTCAAGGATCGGGAGAGGAGGAATACGAGAGAGAGAGAGAGAGAGAGAGAGAGAGAGAGAGAGAGAGAGAAAAGAAAAAACAGAAAAGTAAAAATTCGTCGGTCAAAATCAACGGATGATCTTAACTCGTTGATGACGTAGCAACCAGAGACGCAACGTTTTCTTTAAAGGATTCGCTTATCAGACGCGATAACGGCGCGATCGTTATTACGTACGATCAGGTTTCTGGACGATCGTCCTGAGTCGTGTTGTCACCTCGTGTCGATAAGAGCGTTACATGCAAGTTGGTACGGTCAATCACGTGCCTCTGCTGTCGCCGATTCCTATTGCTTTTGTCACTAAGGAGTCGACATTTTGTTTCAGGGTGGGTAATGACATTCCATTCGACACTGACGCGATAACTGATCGAATCCGATGCTACCGATAGAACACTGATCGTTCTTATATATATATATACATATATATATAGTGATTATTGATAAATCAATTCACTTTCATTACGAATTTCAAAAGGACACGCGGAAACTAGTGTTCTCATCCTTCTTTTTTGTTAAATATCCAAATCCGTTATATAGTTAGGTTTGGCGCATTAGTAAAAAAAGACAACGTCACTTGGTTGGTTACGGTCCAACGGTGGGTTCAACGTTAGACGTTCTGTTGGCAATTAGAGAGAAAAGGCGGAGCACGTTCAAAGGATTGTCGAGGCGTGCCGAGCGTCGTGAAAGATCAGGCTGCCCGCGGAAAGACATCTTCGCTCGTCTGCCACAGAAATATCGGTTCTCATTGATCTACGTTACTCTCGTTGGCTCGACGACTTCCTCGTCGTCTTGAAATTTTCTCTTTGTTACTTTTCAAAATAATTTTATATCGATCTACGGTACGGGTCGAGTTTCCCCGAGATTGTTCCTCATCCATTACCTGGGATTACTCTGTAGAAATAAATTCAAAAAGAAGAAAAAAGAAGAAAAAAGAAGGAAAAAAAAAGAAAAAAGAAAAAAAAGGATTCAACAGGACAGAGTAATCATAAGGTTGAAAAATAAACGCAATTATAAAGTATACACGAGTAGAGGAGTATCAAATTCGTTAGCGATAACACAGCTTGCACCGAATGCAGTCGTGAACGAACATGAAATAAACTTTTTCGACAGATATAACTTGGGATCTCGTTATAAAGTTAAAAACATAATTACTACGATAAAACAATTCTTACCGTTATTCTTCGATCGACATAGGGACAGTATTAGATTGAAATGAAACACGATATAGGTTTGCTAGTCAGGTATTTTCCATGAACGATAATAAATTTCCATATTTCTTATCTGTCGAGGAACGATGTAATCGAACGGGAAATCGTCGAACGATTGTTTTGAAATTGCCGATGAAACGGACAGTGGTGCGATAGAGGAACGTAGAGTCAAAACAAGGCGTACGATGACGTGACGCGTTTCCGGTGTTTGTTGATGACCATTTGCATTCTCAAACGTTCATCGTTTGATTATTTTTTTCAGGCAAATTTCCCTAAGGAAGAAGCATTTACCATTTATACCAATGTCTATACGATTAAATAGTATGAATAGATAAAATTATAAAATTCGATTAAGGGATAAGTCGTAATAATGACAAAGAGGAAATGATTTTAATCAATCGAAATGCATCGACATTTGGGAAAATCCTTGAACGTTCTCTAAAAAGGTAAGTAGTATTGAAGGATTGACCATAAAAAGAGAAATAGGGGGGAGGAGGGAGGAGAGAGAGAAAGAGAGAGAGAGAGAGAAGAATGAAAAAGGACGACGGCTGCTGTATGGGGTGAATGTTCCAGCGGGGGTAGAGAGTCTTGGACCGCCCCTAGGCTCGACCAATCATACGACATCGACGAGTACGCGCCGGCCAATGACAGAACGCTGCTCGTTCGGAGTCGAGCCACTCTGATCTTCGTCCTGTATAGGCAAGCGTGCGTCGAAAAAAAGAGAAGAGAAGAAGAAGAAGAGGAAGAGAGAAGACCACCACCGTCACCGCCACCGCCACCACCACCACCACCACCACCACCACCACCAACACCACCACCACCACCATCACATCACCGCCGTCGCCGCCGCCGCCGCCGCCGCCGCCGCCACCACCACCAGCAGCAATACCAGCAGCACCACCACCACCACCACCACCACCACCATCACCATCACCATCAGCGAGTTCTAAGCTATACCAACATCAGCACGGCACAAGCACGGCAACGGCGTTACGTAGCAAGTAGTGGAGCGAGTTCGCTTTTACTAACTTGGTGACTTGGTCACTCAGTGAGTGTGCCTTCAACGGAGGCCAAAGGAGTCCTTATAATCGACGCTTGCATAATTACCTATCAAGAAGAACGATCTTTATCCGCCCTCGACGCGTGTGTCTTCGTTACGATATCTCACGTTTAGCTTTTACTCTGTTGTGTCTTCGTCGTTTACGTAGCTACTTATGCGAATTACGAACGATGATAATCGTGCTAATAGATATCAAAGCTTTTTACATTTTCAAAGAAGAAAGGAAACGGTGATCGAGCATGTGGAATTATCGATTATCGTGATTCATTCTTGCTTCTATTTTCTTCGGATACAAACGACGTCTATAAGCCGCAATGATCGACTATTGAACATCATTGGAATGCCAAGTGATCCGTTGCAAAGTGTTCGGAAATCTTACTTTAATCGACGTCTCAAAGTTATACACGTTATAATAAGACTGAGTGAAAAGTAAGAATTAATAATCAACGATCGAACTATATATATATATATATATATATATATATATTAGATCGAAAAACGTTCGATCGTTCTTCCGTAAAAATTTGTGTGCTGTGTAACGGACTCAATGGAAAAGACGTGAACGACAACACCGTGGATATGAATGAATCGCGCGTGATTAAACAACGAGCTAGGCTCGTCGATCGTGCGAACATCGGATGTTTACTCTGATCGCGAGCCATTCTTTCGTTTCTCTCGCGATCGGCAATGTTTAATCGTCTACTAATATCAATAATAATAATAATAGTAATAATAATGGTATTACAAATTAAATCAGTAGTATGAAAGGTTGATAGAAATAGGAGAAGAAGAAATCAAGGAGCTGTCGGTTTGTTCCGAATAATCGATTCGTTCGAAACAAAAGGAAGAAAATTTTTTAAGTTCGATTTTCTCAAAGGGCCCGAGTGTACGCGTGTTTATGTGTACGTAGGCGTATGCAAGCGTGTTCATGAAAACCTTCAAGGTTCCTAAGAATGTCTGATAGTTCGGATCAGCTGTCACCGCCGAACAGCGACTGTAATAGTCAAATGGGTGGCTTGCATCGGAACACTGCTGCCGGACAATACAGCAATTCTTCGATGTCAGCCCTTACACTGAGCCATCATGCACAACCACAGAATTTAACGCCCACGTCGGACGGTAGTCCACAGTATCCCCAAGAATTGTCCACCTGCAGCTCGTCGAACGTATCTACGAATATTGGAAATATCGGTGGACTCTCACTCGGTACAACCATCAGCAATTTTACACCCGAACAAATATCCTGCATGTGCGAAGCCCTGTCGCAGAGTCAAGACATCGAGAAACTTACTAGGTGAAGGAAATATATTTTCTTTTTATTTCGTCGGAAATAAAATTCAATGTCTAAATAAATAATATAAATAATTTGGATAAACTTTAATAATTATTTCTAATTGCGATCGGCACTCAATCGGGCCTCACCTCCCTCTTTTTTACGTTTTACAATGAGTATTAAATCTTTTTCTATTTCTTCGTTCGAAAATAATTTTCTTAGAACGGTCGATCGTTACATTTGACAAATAACGTCGACCGTTTACATCTTATACCTCTCGTCGCTCGTTAATATTATTTCTTTATTTCTTCCTGCAAAGAATCGATAATCGTGAAAAGAAATAAACGAGACAATAAATGCCGACGCGAAGAAACATTGGGCCCTTCGTTTTAATAAAGCCGCACACTATCGAGCACAAACAAAACGAGTCGTTTGGCTCTGCTCGTAAACGGAACGAATATGCGGCTGTGAGATATGCTTGGCCGATAGTCGGTAAAAGGACCACGGGGGAAAAGGGGAGTAAGAGAAAGAGAGAATTGTTTGTAAGTGTGGTTTCAAATTCAACGCTCTAGGATTATTACCTAAATAACTTGACGGATATTAGGATGATTATAAACGATCGATCGATCAAACAACTTTTCATAAAAATTCGATTTAGTATCGTAATTGAAATTTCTTTTATAATCAAAGTTAAAGTAATAGAACGGATTGAGAAAAACAAACAAACAAAACAAAATAAAAAAGAAATAAGAAAAAAAGCGTGTAATTGAAGGTTTCTCCTTGCATTTATCAGGTTTCTCTGGTCGTTACCACCCGGTGAGCTGCTGCGTGGCGGCGAGAGCGTTTTAATGGCTCGAGCGGCGGTAGCATTTCATCGTGGTGCCTATCACGAGCTCTACTCGATCCTCGAGAGTCATCCGTTTTCGCCGCGACGGCATCCAGAACTTCAACAAATGTGGTACAAATCGCATTACCGCGAAGCCGAGAAGATTCGTGGTCGTCCTTTGGGTGCTGTCGATAAGTATCGACTTCGAAAGAAGTATCCATTGCCAAAGACGATCTGGGATGGCGAAGAGACCGTCTATTGCTTCAAGGAACGATCGAGGAATGCTTTGAAGGAGTGCTACATGAGAAACAGGTACCCGACGCCCGACGACAAGAAAAACTTGGCCAAGAAAACGGGCCTTACGTTGACCCAGGTCTCTAATTGGTTTAAAAATCGAAGACAAAGGGATCGTACGCCGCAAACCAGATCGTAAGTTGATCTTTTCTCTCTAAGATATAATACATATATATATATATATATATTTTTTTTTTTTCTTTTATTAATCAAACAACTCTTTCAAGTTCGTAAACGCGCGCGCGCGCGTGTAAATTTCAAAGAACGTTCACAAATTCGAATCCTATTGCACTTTCGAGAACACTCGAAAGAATGATGACAGAAAAATTGTGATCTACATACCGAGAGACACCTTTCTTTTTTCTTTGTCTTTTCTCTTTTCTCTCGAATACCATAGAAATTCTCGGTGAAGAGTAATAAAAGCGTCCCGTGACGAGAGTTTCGTGTATGGAGGGCACATGTATCGACAGGGGGTCTCTTCTTTTTCAAGGAGCAACAAGTGTTTCGACATGTGTCCTCTGACCCATGTCCTTCTTTTTTTTTTTTTTCGGGTCCGTCGTAAAAAATCGGTAAATCATTTGGTATAGATATGCGACATGAACTCTGTGTCATTTTTAATTAACTGATTGTTTGTTCGAGGAAAAGGTTGGTTAATAAATAACTTCTCAAACGGAAAAAGATCGGATTCATCGGGAAAATATATTTGTTCGTTTTGCAAGGAAATGTTTCAACGATGATGATGATGATGATGATGATGATGATGCCTGGTACAATTGCTTTTTCAATCAGGATTCCTAATTCCTTCTAAACCATTAAAGATATAAGTGAAAGGGTGTGTTAAACAAAACGGCAAGACGAATCAATTCGATAAGGAAATGTAATTCTAGCGAACGATTATCTGATACGAGAATTTATTTACCTTTCGACCGGCAAAGATGTATACAAACTTATGAGGGATTAAATAAATGCAAGGGGGTGCGATCTCGATGAATGCGATTAGAACACTGATTAGTTGGCAAGATTATTAAAGAACATTTTGATAAGCCATCAAGAATGGCCGAACGATAAAAATTTTTTTATGAAATATATATATATATATACATTTCATATAAAATAATATTATTACCTAATTATCTCGATTATAAATAAATGAAAATACCGATGTTCTCGTCAACAAAAGTACGTTTCTAAGCATATGGATGATGCAGTAATTAAATGCGTAGATTAACTCAACATCGTACCACCTTTCGGCGAATTTTGCTGACTCGCTGATGTTATACGTAGTGTTCTTCTTCGGAGCGGACACATGGTATCGACTTTCGATCGTGATATCAAAGAATAAAGAATAATAAGAAACTTGTGATTTTAATATATTCGAATTCATAATTTAATCGACCTAGTCCCATAAATGAATTTATTATCAATGATTGGCCAGTTTCTGTGAACGCTTTTGTTACGCCATTGATATTAAATTTTGCCAAGCTCAACATTTTGATTTGATTTTCAAGGCTTCCCGATAACGACAAGATAAAAAGAAAAATTATAGGATTGGATTGTATCTATCAAAAAGAAAGAAAAAAAAAAAAAAGAAATGAAAAGAAAAGAAAATAAAGTAAGAAAGAAAGAAAGAAAGAAAGAAAAGGAGTAACAATACACACGTGTCATGTAAGATATTCTTTCGAGGCAATGGCCGATATCACGGCGCAGTCTGAGTATCGCAAGGCGTACTCGTCGAACGAATCACCGTACGTAAAGCCGCGCGTGCGTACACACATTTACTAGTAGTGCGTGTAGTATTTATGTTTGTGCCTACGTACAAGCGTGCAATAGTATAGGTACATAAAGAAAGGAACGAACTCCGCGTTGTTATGGCTACGACTTAACCGCGGTCATGGGCTAACACAGAAGGCCTCGTCTCGAACGTTTCTTCTGGACCAACCGACCGAACTTGCTAACTGGACTCTATAATTCAATAGAAAATATATCTTCTGATCGTTCATTTGGAATATTTTAACAGAATGAATAATAAGAGAGAGAGAGAGAGGGGGGGGGGGGAGAGATGATAATATTAATATCTATTAAAATTGATTGAAAAATAATCAACGAAACAATAAAAATCATAAATCGTTTAGATAACGAAATATTACTTTTTTTCGAAACGCTTAACGTACATAAGTTATTAATTTCAAAGGACGTGAAAGGGTAGATTTTGTTAAAAAATGGAAAAGGAAAAGAAAAATCGAATAATTAATTATCTTTGCGAGGAAAGAAAATTATCTGGAGCATAGGTAGCGAAAAGGAATGTTTTGTAATTGCGTTAATAAGGAGGAGGAAAAGATTGCGGAATGGACGCGGAGCTTACTCGCGGTGGGACGGCCCAACGAAGATAAATCGGGGTAGCAGGGGAGGGCCGGCCGTGGCCTTTATGTAGTAAACTATTGGTAGTGCGAACAGCTCAATGGTGAAATGCGAGATGTAACCGTAGCTGCGTCATAAAACGGTAATGGGGCGTCGCGTTTCCTTTTCCTAGAGTCTTTCTCGAAGGAGAACGTTAAGGGCGGAAAAAGGGAGAAAGGTCGAATCGGTTCTTCGCCGAAAAACTACTCGCGAGGGATTCATCTTTGCCCGAGCCATCTTTGATCTGATCTATCGAAAGATGAAAAAAGGAAGATCGATACGAATTGTAAAAAAAAAAAAAAAAAGAAGAAAAAAAGAAAGAAAAAAAAGGAAAAAAAGGGAAAGAAAAAACCGAACCAATTCTCTCTTCTTTCTTTCGTTTTCTTTTCTTTTCTTTTTTTTCTTTTTTTTTTTTTTTTGTCTACAATTCCACAACTTTCTCGTTTATACATTCGCAAGTAATAAAAATAAAAATGATCCAAAAATGTTGCGGATCTTCCTATCTCTTTCTCTCGATTCGATCGGTTATGTAATGTTTTTTTTCTTTTTTTTTTTTTTTTTTTATTTATTTTTTTCTTTCTGTTAACACATTATAAGAAAACAGTGGAGGTAGACGTAAAAGAAGGGTGTTAAAAAGAGGGGAAAGTAAGAGAAAAAAGAAAGGCGAAGGAGGCCATGCGAGGACCACCATAGGGCGTATTTCTTAAGGCTTAGGCCTTGAAGAGCGCGAAGCATAAAAATGCTTGCGCCCTTGCGTCTACATAAAAAGAGAGAAAAAGAAAAAGGAAAGCAGGACAAGAAGAAGGAAGGAAGGAAGGAAGGAAGGAAGGAAGAAAGAAACGAAGGAGAACCGTGGCCATGGGCGGGGTCGTTGTTGCATATGGACCACCGTGTGTACGCACGTGCTTCACAGTCTAGCACGTATATACATCAAGAGAAACTTGCGTACACGTATACGTGTGTATGCGAGAACGCTTTTATTTTCACGAGCAGTAAAACAATGCGAGAATAAAGTGGCTATGCTCCTGCTCCTTTGATTCTCTCTCTCTCTCTCTCTCTCTCTCGCTCTCTTTTTCTTTCTCGTCGCTAAACGAAAAGAAGAAAATTCTCAGAAGTTGGTCAGGCAAGTAAAAATTGCCTTTGCGAGTGCGTACCCTCAAAATGTGAGGGTCAAAAGCTAATCGTTCTAGACCTAGGACCTTCCGCGTGAGTTATAAGTTTCTTCTGGGTTCTTAAGACAATGGCAGAGAGCTCGCATGTGATCCTCGAAAACGCAAGATTTATGAGGGAACTTTGTGGGATGAAGAACACGAACGAAAAACGTTCTTTTTTTTTTCCAAAGAAACGAATGAAATAAGTGCTTGTTAACTTATGATTTTTCTTTCGGAAACGATCGTGATTAATAAATGGGAATATTATCAATGAGATATATTGTCGAATTTAATGTATTTCTCTTTTTAGGGATATGCTGCCACTAAATTGTCAAAGCACAACGAACAGTACAATAAGTAATTCGGTGAGCAACGGAGGCAATATGCAATCATTGCAGAGTATCGATTCGGACAGTCCGAATTTAGCGATGTCACCTTTATCAACGATGGGTATGTCGCCAGCAGCAATGAATCCATGTAGTCCAATGGGTATGAGTCCTATGGGGCCTCATCATCATGGATACGCGACTCCTGTAACGCCGTCCTCCGTACACACGGCTCATCCACACAATGGTGGTTTAAGTCCGATGAACGACGTTAAAGCGTTATGTTATGGTCGTAGTGTTTACGACAGCGGTGAGTTCAAATTTTGTAATTAAAAAATATTTATTTATTTTTGAATAATTTTTAAAAGAATTTCCGTGATCATCCTTCCTCGAAATTTCTTCAGGTAAAGACGTCGAACAGAGTTCGGTTTATTATCCCAGTCATACCAGTATGCATCATCAATATTATCAACAAACCCATCATCAAATGATGTCCGGTTCTCATCATCATCATCATCATCAGCAGGGCATGCCAACGGGCTACGAAATTATGTTACCTCCGCCGCAACATTCCATGTGACCAACGGATTACGATGGCGAACGAAACGAGCAAGGTCATCACGGACCGAATGACGATTCCTTGGCTCGTATTCACGCCTTTGCCTGATTTTTTGTGTCCCAAAGTTTTTCCATTGGTGTATCATCATCATCATCATCATCATCATCATCATCATCATCATCATCCTCATCATCGTCGTCATCATTATCATCATCGTCATTGTGTAATATCGATGCTAACGAAAGGACAAATTTTCTTCGATCGTCGATTTTCGTCACGTGGGGGAGAAAAAAAAAAGAAAAAATCATTGATACCGACGACAGACAATACACACATTTGAGATATTTTTTTAACTCGCTATCCGTAGCAAACGGCGGATCAACTATCGTTCTTAATACTGACGATAAAAAAAAAAAAAAAAAATAAAAAGAGAAAAGAAAAGGAGAAGAGAAAAAAAGGAGAAAAAAGGAGAAAAAAAATCAAAAAAAGAAAAGAAAAAAAAAAAAAGGGAAAAAAACGAAAAAGAAAAAAAAGGAACAAGAAGAAATTAAAGAACGATTCGACTCGTCACTTAAAAACTGTGATTATCAAATCGGTGCGGTACCAACCAATTTCTTCGAATTGAAGGGCCTAAACGTATCTTATAATAAATTAAATAGCGATCGGTGCATTGAAAATGCATTTAAATTGTGCAAAAGAACATCGGCCATCTTTGCAAGGAACGTGAAATAAATGATTTAACCAATGGGAGACCGAGGCAATATCCATTAAATATCAGGGAGGAGCTCGAAAACTGGTTTTACCCGTGCGCGCAAGCACGTACGCACATACATACGACGCACACACACACACACGCACGCACGCACGCACACACATACCACACATAATTCTTTAATTTACTTTCGAGATATCATGGCGTGTATTAGAAAAATCCTGCTGTGTAAGTAAATTTTAACGAACGACGGATATGATTCGATAGCCGTAATACTTTGATGAATTTTTAAAAATACTTCTCGTCGAATTTTTTTCTTAAATAGAGTATTCTATGTCACATCGAGTTATTACATACATACTTAATGAACTATATCATCGAAGTGATAGAAAAATTAAAATCAATTACGATTATAACGAACAACAAGAAAAAAAAAAGTAAGTAAATAAATAAATAAATAAAAAAAAAAAATAAATAAATAAATAAACTAGTCGAATTTTATGAAATTCGTGTAGTAATGTCCATAACGCGAAGCGTACGTTAAAAAAAAAAAAAGAAAAAAAAAAGGCGTTTTTTGTTGTAGATTTCAAAAAAATCAACAACGATCCATAACAGTTTATTGTCAGAATAAAAACGTTTAACGTTTTTTTAATGATATTTAACGATATATTTTCGACATAGTCCGCACAATATCTTTTACGTTTTATAAATATCAATTTATCTATCATGTATCTCTGTAGTACCTTGCTTTAAACGGATTAAATTAAAATTGCATACATATGTATATATATATATATATATATATATATATATATATATATATGTATATATATGTATATATGTACATATGTATGTATGTACGTATGTATGTATGAATCGACTAAAAAGAAATATATTTATGTTGAACTTACAAATACGATTCCGACGTAACACGCTGTAGCAGTGTGTGGAAATAAGTATGATGATCATCGAAATTACTGTTAAAGACGAACTTCTTTTATTTTCCAATATTCCTATGTATATAAAAAAAAAAAAGCATATATAATATTCTAATGATAATGTATGTAATGTATATAATGAGAGAAAGTATCTGTGTATTCCCCAAAATTAGTGATTTTTAATAAATAAAATGTAATTCGTACTGAGAGATCTCAGAATTAAATCAAAGAAAAAAAATATGTATTATTTCTTATCTTTGTAGGATAGTCGATCGAACACATAAAAAAAAAAAAAAAAAAAAAAAAAAAAGAGTTACAAAAGGAAATAACCTTAAGTCGCTTTATAAAGCACGATTTTAGAAAATATTAAAAACCATTGATTACTTATACTTACCGTATGTATTAAAATGCATATAGATAAGTTTCTCTTTTGCAAAATAACAGGGTAAACGAAAAAAATAAATCTATATAAATTCAGAGAAAATTACTCGCTTTAAACACTACATGATTGACTTTTGTTATTACCTTCGTAATAAACTTCGTCATGATAGAATCTAACGTTCTAATTGGTCAATAGTTAAAATCCTTCGTTCCTATTGGCTGACCGTATTAAATCGTGATTGGACAATTTCAAAAAAATTAATCATTAAAATTTGAAATAATTCCTTGCCACACACACATAAATGACAATAATATATATATATATATTATTATTATTATTATTATTATTATTATTATTCTATTGACGTAATAATAAAACGTATTTTAATAAATATATAAAGAGATCGACTTTATTTCTATAAATTTCAATGAAGGTTATATACGAGGAATATTTTATAACGTAGATTTTATTATTATTATTAAGATTAAGTAGCTTTGTTGTTAATAATTGTTGCGAAAAATATAAATTTTTTTCTATAAATGAAGAATCCAAAAAATTAGTGCCATTTCATAAGCACGGCGCTGTCAAGAACATACCAGTAAACATGGTCATGTGATGCAAAGGCCGAGTTATTTATAGAATACTTTGTAGCAAGTATAGGTTGGCAAGATATATAAATGTAATGTCTGCAATTGCACTTTATAAGCATTATATAGATAGAATTCAGTGTGATTGGATCGGATTAGTATTATTAATATGTCATATTTATTAATGGACATAAAGTAGCCCCTCGGTATTGTTATAATAATGTAAATAATTGAATCTTAAATAGTGATTGTACTGTCACTGCACTTACTCTCTTCAGTGTATAAAAAGTACATGCAATAATTACGTTTCAAGTTTGTAAAATATTCTCACATTTAAATGCTAGTGATTCATTATCTGACTATTCGGTTTTAATTGAACTCCAAGATATTTGAAAAACATCCATAGTTATGTCAAAACCTGATGCACCTAAGTTTGTGACAGCACTCTTTTCCTTTAAGGGAAAGAATAACGATGAAGTATGTGAGATCTTATTCTAGTAAAAATAATGATTTACAGATAAGTCGATCCAATACATCTCAAATTTGGATTGTAATTTACAGTTGTGCTTTAAAAAAGGTGATATAATAACGATAACTCAAACGGACGATGAAGGTTGGTGGGAGGGTACGTTGCATGATAAAACTGGATGGTTTCCATCTAATTATGTCAAAGAGCATAGAGTACCAGGTGAGATTTATATCTTATACAAGAATTATATTAAATAAATGATCTGTTATATCATTCTGTTGTATCAAGATTTGATTCAATTTTTCTTATATAAGAATTTATATTATTGCAGATAATGGACTTTCTTCCGTTAAAGTATCCTCAGATAAAGGTTTACCGGAATCACCTGTTCATCAGAAACTTAATCGTGATATAGTAATAAAAGACATTGTAGATTCCGAAAGAATTAATGTAGCGGAATTACAAGGCTTAGTTAATAATTTCTTGCAACCATTAGAATCATCAAATATGTAGGTCTCATGGCATCTGATTATTTTTCATCTAACATTATATTCATTATACTATTATAATCATGAATTAACTATATTATAATCCTAGATTAAAAAAGGAAGAGTACAAACAGTTATTAGGTAATATACACGAAATTTTGGAAATGCATCAACGTCTTCTTACAAATTTGGAAGCTACCGTTCTACAAGGTGTAGCTGGTAGAATAGGAAATTTGTTTTTAACCCTTGCTCCAAGATTAAAATCTATTCATACCGCATATTGTAATAATCATCCACAAGCGGTCTGCATTCTTGATAGATACAGGTAAAAGATATATTGCATAGTATTCTTGTTATTTCTCCCTCTCTCTCTCTCTCTCTCTCTATTAGAGAAATGGTTTCTATTGGAGAAATTACAAAAAGTACTGTTACAGAGATGAATTAAATGAATTTATGGAAGATAGCGGTGCAATTTCTCCAGGTATATTAGTTTTAACGACGGGTCTTAGTAAACCATTTAGAAGATTAGACAAGTACTCTGCTATGCTACAAGAATTAGAAAGGTACACGGAAAAAAATCATTCCGATAGAGGAGACACGCAACGAAGTATAGCGGTTTATAGGGAAATAGCGGTAAAATTGATATTTGTCATAAAATTTGATCTAACATAACGTATGAAAGATGCTTATTATTATCAAACGTTAATAGGATTCTTGTTCTTCGATACGTAAACAACGTGAATTAGCACTACAGGTATTAACTAGTGGCATTAAAGGTTGGGAAGGTGAAGAATTAAGTTCCCTTGGTGAAATTCTTCACGTTGGATCTGTGACTCTAGCGACAGGTGTAGATAGAAGAGACAGATATTTCGTTCTCTTTCCCACTACGTTATTAGTATTGAGTACCAGTCCAAGAATGAGTTCTTTTATTTATGAGGTATACTATCATTTCAAAATTGTCTAAAGCATATTACTTTTTATATATGAATTTGTCCATGTAAATTTAACTATTTCCTAGGGGAAACTCCCATTGACAGGCATTAATGTTACAGCAACAGAGGACACTGATGAAATAAGGAATGCTTTTGAAATAACGGGTATAGTCAATTCTATGATTTAAGTTTTTACAAATCAAATATTATCTATATCATTTCTTTTTCGTAGGACCAATGATTGAAAATATAACGGTATTGTGTGCAAGTAAAGAAGAGAGGCAACGTTGGATTGAGCTTCTAGTCCAAGAACAGGGTACCAATGTATTGAAATCACCAACAATGCCTCGAGTGAGTTATAATCATCCTCCGTATACGCGGCTCTCGAGGTACTTTGCAAGGCTCGTGAGGAAAAAAATCATAGAAGTTGAATTAATGAAAAAGTTACTTTATATTCAATATGTCCTAAAGCCAGATTTAAGTAACGTAAAGATGCGCAGATGTAATGTAACGTATACTATTTTTCCTAACAAAAGTAGCGAATGTATGTCCGATTGTGAAACCATTATCGACAATGAAAATAGTCAAGATCCGCCAAAAATATTACGTAAATCTACTTTAACGCTCGATGTCAGATACGAGGTCGGGAATACCGATCTTCGTACCTATGGTATAGAAAGTAATTCTCTCACGAACTTTGCATCGAGGGCCGCTTACGGGGATCGTTCTACGTTCGAAACCAGCAAGAGTTTACCTGCTGGCCGTACGACGAGCCACGTCCTGCCAAATATATTACTTTCTACAAGTAATTCTGCAGTGCCAATTTTACTACCGCGAACACACGATCATTATCGAGAAAATTTAGACATACCACGCGAATATATGCCTTGCGGTGGTACAATAAAATGTTGGGACGTTGTCGAGCTTTATCCAAAAACACCAGATATCTCAAAACTCAGTGTTCAAGATTCTGTAACACACGTAAACAGAGCTGATAATGGAAATTTAAGAAATGATCAACATTTATGCCCTACTACCAGTTTGCACTCATCAGATTCTGGAATGGCTGAAAGTTATCACTTAAACTCAACAGAGCTTAATTCCTGTTACAAATCTCAAAGATGCAGTCATAGTAAATACATAGATCCAATAAGAACGTCTCATAGTGAAAGCGAAATTGATGAAAATAAGTTTGAACATCAATGCATTTGTACTTCCCCGTTTGGCTCTACACCCAGAGATAGCAAAAATTCATTCCCTTCGTCAGAAAGTATTAATAAGATGTCGCATTCGGTAAAGCAACCTTCTTCCAGCTCTATTAAAAAAGATGTAAAAGATGCATTTGATAATGTGAAAGAAGAAACAGAGAAAAACATTGTGTTTCTTACTACAAAAGATTATGAAAATATTAAGCACAAAAGGTTTACAGAACCAATTCCACATTTACACCAAAGTAATCTTAAAAAAAAGGGAAAACGAATGGTCCGTCCAGTACAACCAACTATTGAAGAACAACCTGAACAAACTGGTCAAGTTTATAGATCAGGATTATATGCTCATTGGTGGCTCAAGAAAACAATTCCATTGTCAGGATGCACGGAACGAGGCAAGCTTCCATGGCATGGCTGTTATTTTTTTTTTTTTTTTCTTTTTTCTTCTCAATTGGATTGATTTCCTTTCATTGATTTCACCACTAATAATCATTTATCATCAATGATTTTATGCTTCTATTTCACAGCCATGTTGTGTGAAGAATGCTTTTGCTTTGCTAACATAACTATTCATAAAATACATATAACCGGGAGAGAACACGAATCACGTAGAAATTTACATTATTATTTATCCTTTTCACGTTCGTTTAACGAATATGCATTGTGCTCACTTTCTTTTTTAGTTTAGTCAAGTTCTTTTTTCCTTTTTGTAGGTAGGGCGTGTGCTCCGAATGCTTTTTATAATTCATTATAGATAAAAAAAAAAAAAAAAAAAAAAAAAAAAAAAAAGAAAAAAGAAAATTTCACGCGTTACTATTATTAATGTTTATAAAAAATTATTTGATATAGATGAACAGTCAGATGAGCGGGAAACGCCAGCGGTCGGCAGCGGATCATTGTTTATCTCCAGGGATTAAGACTCCTTGGAGTATCGCTTCGTTACGTCCAGCCCCACCTTTATATACACTCAAGACATTTGGTAAGATCGCATACGCGTATATAATAACTTTTCTTCATTTCGTAAATATTTATATATACATATATATACCTGTCAGTCGTTGCATCTGTACAAGAGAAATTTATACGATCAATGAACTCAAAGAGAATAGATACTCTGTTTTTCACTATAGTGTTTTGTTCTTAACAGATGAACGTCAATTTGAAGAAGATGCAATTATTCTAAAAATAATAGAAAGTTACTGTCTTTCTGTCAACAGTAGATTTACCATGAATTCTAATGAATCTAATTGTAAGTACATAACTTTTTTGTAGATATGTATATATTACATATTTATTATGATAAATTTTAAATCTTAGCTATGATGGATATTGAATGGCAAAGAACGCGCGAAGCATCATCAATGCACAAGAGAGGTGTAAATTGGGATACTCGTGCTGATCGGTACATTCTTTTAATCTATCCTTAATATATTACTTATGAATTATCTGTTTAATTCGAATGTTGTATTGTTCAGGTCATTATCGGAAACTGTGAAAACCTTAAAAAATCAAATGACAGATTTACAGTCACAAATGTCATTACTTACTAAACAATTAGATGAAGAAAGAAGATCTCGCCTTTCATTAGCTGCTACTGTAAAACGCAGTATGGCTGCTATGGATAGTTCCATATCTTAAAATTTATAATTAACATTCAGGAAATAAATTCGCCAAATTTGAATTTAATTCATGCTACTCGCATGCATCTTAACGCGCAAAAGGATGCATCGTACTTGGAATGTTTTCAGATATCATTAAGTTCATAACATAGATTACGTAACGTTAAGATAGTAAAATGTTATTTATCTATTTTTATAGTAACTCGTTCATTCATAAAATAAATGAAGGTTTCATCATGTGCCTATTTTACATACATTGTAAATTATATCATATTTTCAAATTAGTGTCTTATATTACATCTTGTTAATAACAGCTGATTTGAAAGATGAAATATAAAAAGAGCATTGGAGATAAAATAAAAAATAAAAAATTAATTTATTGTTACATTTTATATGATACATGACGATACCTTCTAAATATAATTATTGTTATATTCAGAACATGTATTTATAAATATATATTTCTTTAAATTAGTTTTTATCTTGGTTTATTTTTTATGCGTTCCAGTTCATTTACTCTACTACGAGCATGTTCTAACCTATGCCAGGCCATTTGCAAAACCTTTTGACTCGCATATCCAGAACCTTCGTGTGGTTGACCTGTTGAATAAAACATTTAATTAAAAAAATAATTATAAACATGGAATAATACAGATTTCTTTTCAGAGTCAGATTTCTCAGTTCGGACATTATCAGTATTTGGAGGTTATAAGTTTTAATTTTTACGAACCTGTCGAAACTTGTGTAAGATAATTAATTTGTTCGCTCAATTTTGATTCCACATGGCCTAAAGTTTTCAAAAATTGATGAGTTTGGGCTTCTGCTTGCTTTAAACTAGACTTTTCCTTACTTAATTCCATAAACGCTTGCCCTATAATGATACACGAATATTCGTATAACCTTACAAAATATATCTAACGACAGTACAAAATATTAATATTACTGTTCTAAATATACCTGCACTTTGTAAACAAACAATGATATCTTTTTCAATAGTTTCTAAGATTTGGATCCGCTCCATTGGTGGAGTCATTTTTACGAATGTTGTATTATATTTTATAATATGTACAAAAAGTTTTTAATTAAAGTATTATAGTTACGATGAACAGCTTGAGAGATAACTCCGTATGAGAGAAGCTTCTTCAAAAATGAACGTAATAGACGACAAAATGTATGTTATAAGTTTCGAAGAATAAAGTCGACTGAACGTAAACACATGTTATACATATGCCGTACTAAAGCTGCGATATTGCGAATTTGAGATTCGTCGATGCGAGAGCTGCGCAGTAATCCTATTGCGCATACATATCCCTTCCATTTTCATGGTAGGAGCAAGGCGGCCATTCAAATTTGTGACGATATTATTTCATAATAGTTTTTAATGTATTTGATAATTAGCAAAATGACACGTAAAATAATTAACTTGTCGTATTAATTAATTGTGTTGTTGAATTGTAACGAAATCAGCATGGATTTCATTTTAATGAATATTACGCTACTCTTTATTTCTTCGAAAGACGACTAAGTCATGAATGATTTTATTATCATTATTATAATATCTCAATCTTATCGCAGTTCAATGACTGAACAGTACAGTCTTGTTTGTGAAAAAAGAAAATATATCTAAAAAGATATATGTACTTTGATTTCTCACGATTAATTTAGTAAATATTGTCCCTTGTGAATCGTAAAATGATCACCATTTTTTTAGGTAAGTTGAACAATTTTGATAAGTAATATTTCACTTTAAGAATTACGTATATATAAGTAGATATTAGTCTTTTATTTTTATCATAAAGTCAATGCAGATAATGTCAAACTGTTATAATTAATTCTATAAATACAAGTTATTCAGCATGAATAAAAGAAAAAACTGATAAAGCCACTTAACCGATAATTATTTTTTCATCATTAATGAATTCATATTTAGGAATATTAAGATTAGTAGGTGCTGGTCCTTTTCGTATACGTCCGGCCGCATCATAATGCGACCCGTGACAAGGACAAAAGAAACCTCCTGGAATAATACCAGAATTAGGAATAGGTATGCATCCTAAATGAGTGCAAATTCCAATGACAATTAACCATTCGGGTCTTTTCACTCTTTCGTCATCCGTTTGAGGATCTCTCAAAATTGATATATCGGCTGCTCTTTCTTGCTCAATAATATTTTGTGCTCTAATAGCAATAAAAAGTTACATTTCATATCTTCTTTCATATACTGTTAACTCTATATATATATATATATATATATATATATATATATATATATATATATAATAATAATAATAATAATAATAATAATAATAATAATTACCTATGGTAAAGAAAAACTGGTTTTCCTCGCCATTTAACAATTCCAACTTTCCCTTCTGGTATATTAGTCAATGTGGCTTCTGTTTGAGCCGTAGCCAGTACATCACGAGATGGTGCCAAATACATTATATAATGCAACATATGAGACTTAAAAGTATACATACAAGTTACTCCAGCAACTATAAAATATAAATAATATATATTTATATTTTAAGTATTATCCAGTATGAGAGAATGGATGTATAATGAAATGTACCGAAAGATACAGCATAATTTAAACATTTTCGATTTTCATTTGAATCAAGTGGTTTTTTATTTGGCTTTAATATCCCTTCAAAATCTGGTAATGGGATGTCAGAATGGGCATATCTAACTAAAGAAAAGAAAAAGAAAAAAAAATCATTTAGATCAAATTGATATATTTAGGATATTATTTCTTTTCACTTACTTGGATCACAACTTACAAATGACGCTGGAAAATATCTTTTCTTTCTTGCGATTTTTGAAGTCAACTCTATAATCGTATTTGCGAGTATCATTGTCGTTTTCCACATTTTTTATATTTATGAGGAAAAATTCCAAATAATTTTATCAGGTTAAGTTATCCTGTATTTCGAATGTTTCCATTTCAATTGTTTTAGGATTATCATTATTGCGAGAGATGACATTATGATATTCCATGATTTATAAGCTCTTTACTATCTTAACTTCGTAACGTATGTGACTTCAATGTCAGATATAGCATAAACAAAATATGAACTACATAGTGTTCTCATTATGCGTCTGTTGCATTGGTATATTAAGATTATGTAGGTTATAACCCTTGTTTAACCTTCACGTGTAATTTAATAATCGAATTACCGTGTGACAGTAACTTTTGTATGTCGCAAAAATAATAGTACGTTTGACAAAAGCAATATAAAAAGAAATATGCCAGATTATTACTACTTGTGGATAATTATTCTCTTAAAATCAATAGAAATATAGTGTCAAAAAGATTCACTTTGTGACATATTTTTCCATGAAAATGAAGCTTTTTCAAGAATTAAAAAAAAAAAAAAAAAATAAATAAATAAAAAAAAAAGAAAACTATGTCATCGCTTGAACCTTCATATTTAAAATGAGACCTTGTTGTAAACCATTATAAAATCATGGCTAATGAAGAATTTTGAAACTTGAGGTGATACTTTTAAGAATCTACTTCATATGGTTTAAATAACAAGATGAATATTTCTGTAACATGTAGAATTATATTTTATATACCCCTCACATAATATACATACATCAAGATATCACCGTTTATGTTGCAAAAATATTTTATATTTTCTCATAATAATAATATGAAAAAATTTTAATATAAATGTATTTTGATATTAACTGAAAATAGAAAATATCTTTATGGAAGTCTTTGAAATAGTTGTTACAAGAAACGTGCTAGTAGAAATGTTATTACGATCGAAAACTAATAGGAGGTGATATTGCTTGAAGCAGCAATATCATTTATTAGATTACAGAGTTATCCCTGTTATTATCTCTGGCATAAATACCGAATGAAATTGGATTTGTTAACGTTCCGTTCGAAGACATATACACGTGTCTGTGATCGCCGAATGAATATTCTTTAAACGACCAGTCATGTAACGGCAACAACGTTTGGCCCAGAGTATTTGGCATAATCAAAGAATACTTCGAGTTGTCGAATTTTCCTGATATGCTGATTTTGTTGAAAATCGTTTCGGACTCGATAACAGATCCACAAGATTGCAAGGTATTGTCGGAACATTGTATTACTGAGCAGATCCGCACACCCATCGAACGTAACTCATTCGCAATAAGGCGAATCCCATTGAAAACAACCAATCGGTATTGTACCTTCTTATCTAACTTAATTGTTTCAATCGAGAAACGACAACAGTGATTATTATGACACAAGGTCTTCGTAACATCGCCCTCCAATATTTCTGTTTGATATGAAGTAACATTTTCACGTAATAATATCATGGAGTCTTCCATTACTTCACGTTTTCTCCTTAGTTCATTGTGAACATGTTCGCTCACTTTTGACTTTCCGTATACGATTTCGGGATGTTCTTTGCCTATGACATTCTCAGGTGATAAAATCCTCCTCGGCATCTTAGGAACTTCTCCGACTAATAATTTGGTACCTGGATTTTTTAATATTACGGCTTTGCTTATCCCATTGCGACCTAAATAAAATTTTTCTTTGTTACAATATTTATTAACAGGTTCTCATTCGATGATCTTACGTTATTTCGATTAATATCTTAACATTAAGTTGACTTATAATTCTATTTATGCTACGTCGTTATGAATTAAATGATCGTACCGAAATAAATTCCGCTGCCGGTAGTACCCCTTATGGGATTATTGTATCCAGCTGCCAAAAAATTTACATTCTCCGAGAACGCCCAACCTGATTGTGTCTGAATGGCTACAATAAATGAATTTATATCGTCATTATACAGTTATAATAAAGTAAGAGAAGAGGAGGGAGAGAGAGAGAGAGAGAACATTTATAATTAGTTTTAGTTAGATTTTGATTTGACTTACAAGTTAAAAATGGAGTCTCAGAGAACCATGCCGTTGTAAAAACAATATCGGTAACTACACGATTTCTTGTTAAAATCAAGGAAGGGTTTGCGAATAGAATATCGAAACAAATGAAAGTTCCGAATTTAACACCAAAATCCGTATCGAATGTTACCACATCTGGACGTGCCGGACTATCAAACCCAGGTTCCACAAAAAGATTTACTTTGCGGTATCTACAAATGAGAAACATCGTATTAATTAAAAATATCACTTATCTCTTCGTTTGACGTAGAAAACATTATCATTCGAATATTTTACTTTGCTATTATCGTGCCACTGCGATCGAATACAACGTTGGTGTTATAATAAAATACTTTATCTTCTGGACAATTACTGCCCGTACAATGTTCTTTTTCGGCAATATTAATGACGGTGTATATTTTATTATTTCTAGCGGCGCATGATATGTTCTTCAGTACCTGCAAAAAAAAAAAAAAGGGAGAATGTGTTATCAAAAATTATCATATATTATTAATATTCATTAGCGTTTACGATTATTATCGATTAATTATCGCTATCAGTTTTCGTAACTTCGTAAGTTATGTAATATTGATTCATATCTTTCAAAAATATTATTATATTTATTATTACTATCATAAATATCAAAGTTCACAAATATGTTACGTGAAAGATTTCAAATTTTCAACACATTAAACATATTCATGTATTCCATATATGTACGCAAAGAGAAATCTGAATATATATTCGAGATAAAATTTCGATCGGACTTGAATACTTTGCAATACTCATTTATTTAATCGACATGATTTATTTATTATATAAATATAAAAAATGGAGGGCAGATTATTTCAATTAATAAATATTGAAGATAAGAAGAAGAATGGATTTTACCTCGCTAACGCCATTCATATTTGTAATACAAGGTGTATATTCCGCATCAGCCGAGGGTATCACCGTTGTCCACGGGTCCAATTCACTTCTCTCTGGAAATTCATAACCAGTTATACCATTCTCGGGAAAAACAACAATGTCGGCGTTCTGAAAAAAAAAAAAGAAAAGAAAAAGAAAAGAAAAAAGATGAAACAAAAAATACAAAAGAAATAGTCGTACGTTACATTAGTAACTTTGTTTATAAATTTCGTCTTAGAATTTCAACGTATCGATTTCTGAGACTTTATTATATATCGCTAGTAAGATAGATGTACATGTACACTTGCTCAAAAGTTATTCTTCGTCATCAATCTTCTTATGTAAGACAAAGTTTTTTTCTAATAAGATTCTTTATTTCTTTATTCGGATAGATTCGTGGAACGTTCGTTGAATGAAATAGGAGTGAAAGTGGAAATGAGACGATACGATGTGATTGTACGCAGAAAAAAAAAAAAAGAAAGAGAGAGAAAGGGGAGAGGGAGAGAATGAAAACAATATATGGAAGAAAATAATTTCGGAAATTGAATAAAAGTAAAATATATAAAATATAATATAGTTAAAAAATTGTTAACACTAAAGCTCATATTAGAACGAAACATTAAAATTGTTCGAAATTAAATAAAAATCCATTTACCTGTTTACCAGCATCATCTATGAGTTTCAAATATCTCAATGTATTGATTTGCAAAGTGAGTTTGCTGTTATTGGCCAATTTTTCCGGTGAAAATTCTACGACCGCGGCTATATAGCTCTTTGAAGCTGGCGTCGATGCCTGATTTGAAATAAAACATTTAATCATATTTAAATCGTAGACGATCATTCTTTTTTTTTAATAATAAAGTTTCATTTTTACCTGACTTGACGATCGTGCATATACAATAAGTAGATAAAATAAGACCCATTGCCAATTTGTATTATTAGACATGATTGATCTTTTTGACCTGTCTGAAAAATATGTGAAAATAATTTTTATAGACGATTTCTTGGAAATATCTTCTTATTTCTTTCTTTATTTTCTTTTTTTCCTGTTTCTTTTGCTTTTTTTCTTTTTTTATAATTTTATTTAATAAATATATGTACCAGCCAAAATATAACTCTTTCTATTGACAAAAATGTAAAGTTCATTGCGGAGAAGACCTTCAGATTTCTCCAGCCATTGTAGCATAGCATGGTATACAATAGAGAATGGCATTGCTACATACGTATGCACATATATTTTAACTTTAATTCAGTTTCGCAGTACAGATGCACATTTATTTTATACAACAATATGTATATATTTAATTCATTTAAAATCATAGACTGTACCATAAATTTAATTTCAATTTTATATCAGAAACTTATATAATTATTAATTTAATTAATTAACTATCTTTTGCAGTCTTTATTTACTTTTTCCCATAGCGCCATGGCTATTTCAAATATGTATAATCATAAGATAAATGTAATAATCATTTTTTCCATAATTCTTAATAAATAAAGTGCTGTCAATCAATATATATGTAAACTTTTATAAATAAAAATCTATATACATATTTTTGCATTTGTGCAAAAGTGATAAAGATCATTTAAGGTCTTTAATATTAATTATTAATGTTATGGTAACAATATAAAATCATTGTCATGTTATAATATTACTATATTTTCTTTTGTATGTAATGAAATAAAGCAGTAATAGTACATTTCATTTCTAATAATTTTGAAAAAAGTACTGGAACTATCAAACACAATCCAAGTACTTAAAAATTATTTATATATATATATATATATATATATATATTGTATCTAGAATAGAATCTAAAAATTTATTATCATTAATTAAAAGTTATGTATATCATATTTAGATTAGAATCTAAAATTTAATTTAGCTTACATTTTATCTTTTACTTTTCTCTTAAATCTTTAAAATTAAAGTGCGATAAACACAATATGGATTAGTGATAAACATCTCTTTTATCATTAGTGAAATAATGTAATAACAATATATGTTATTTCAGTCAATTTTGAAGAAAGGTACAAAATTCAAGTATTTGATAGTTATTTATGTCACATCTAAGATGAAATCTAATGTCATAAGTAATTTACAGTTTATCTTATCTTTTTGGACTTTCTCAAAATTGAAAATAGATAAATATAATGTAAATTGTTTAATATAATCTAAATTGTATAAATTTATTGAAATATAATATTTGCAACAATTAAACATGCATACAAAAATTTTTAAGATCTCTAATCTATACTTACAAAGTTATAAAAGTTATCGCATAAGGAAAAAAGTATTTGATTAGTCATAAAATTAAACAAGAAAAATTTTTTTAAATTTCATACAATGAAAGAAATTTCTTTTGAAGGCGTAATAGCTAAATGTTCTTCTTTTTTTGAAGGTTATGTTAATGAAATAGAAAAAAAGAAGACAGAATAAAAGTGAAGAAAGATTGGACTTACTCTTTCAAATAAGATGTTTCTTTGACATGAAAGTCAGCAGCTGATATTTAGAATATAACACCCTCGCGTTATAAACGCAACTGCGGACATAGTGATCTCGGTTTGACATATATGAATTCAGTTATCTTTAGAGTAGGGATTTCCTGATAGTATGCACGTGAGTGTGTCGCTGTATGTTTGTTTCTGTGCATAGTTTGATACAAGAGAATTATATATATATATGAATATAGATGAATCAAAAGTAAAAATAATTCTTAGTAAGTTGTTTTTAAGAGGCAATAGTAGTGCTGGATGGGAGTAAACATACTTGTAAATAATTAATTAATTGAAGAATATCTTAATCCTCGAGATTACTTATGAATCTTTTTAATTTAATCTATTATCGCTCGGTGCTCACGTGCTAGCTATACTTATTATATATATATCTATATATATATATATATATATATATATATATATATATATATCTTTTGTGTGTAGCATGAAACTTTTCTAATGTATTATTTTAATTAATGTAACAAATAAATTTTTATATATAAAAATCTTTTAACATTTATTACAATTAATTTATGTCAGTGTAAGTATTCAAATTGTTCACTTAAATTTAATTTATTTGATATCAATTAAATAAATATCAAACATTTTGTAATATGATATATCAAACTTTTTGCAATTTGAATCAAGATAATATTAAAGGTTCTCTCACGTTATATTTATGGATTTTTTTAATTTTTAAATATTACAGCGAAATAATTATGTTTGGAGATTCGTTATATGTAAATTAGCATTGTGCGCATGCGCTGCGGTGAATCGCCTAACATTAACCAATTCGAATCAGATGCCATGTTGAAATTTGGGAGCAAGTTAATATCGGTATCGTTGTCATCATAATTACAGGTAATTAGTGATATTTTTTCTAACATACATCCTCCTACTATATATCAATTGATTTCTTAAAATGCGTATTCTAACGTGTATTGTTCTTTAGTCGAGATATCGTCGCACTTAAAAAATATTCGTGAAAATAAAATCGGTGTCTCCATGAGGGCTACTACGCAATATCTTTTTTTTGGAATTTTTCACCAATATTTTGATAATATCGACATTTCATCAACGTTTTATTGATTATTTTATTAATTATTTTGTATTAATTAGACATGATCGATCGTATTTTGATATTATATTCGATTTTGATATATACGTATACATATACAGTTGTCTCTCTCTCTTTCTCTGTCTCATTGTCTCTCTGTTTCTCTCTCTCTCTCTCTCTCTCTCTCTGTTTCTCTTTGTCTCTTTCTGTCTCCGTCTTTCTTCCCCTCTCTCTCTCCTATTTCTCTTTCTTTCTTTCACATACACACATACAACACATACAACATACACATACATACAACAACAACAACAACACACACACACACACGCAGATACACATACACATTCTCTACTAATAAAGATCGTAATTTTTCCAACCTCTCTCGTATTCTAGGAATTGGTAAAATTAATTCTATATAATACGTAATTGTATATATACGTACAAATATGTAAGTCTATCTCTTTTTAAAGACTTAAAGAGAAGCTTTACATAGAGTATGTTTGTTACTTGGATTTCCAGGAAATCGAGACGATTTCTAGGAAGTTCAAGAACGAAAACAAAATAGACAGTCATGTTCGCGTAACATCGATCATTCATTTAAATATTATATTACTCGCATATAGTACTGTAATATAATTAACCTATGTTTATGTAATATTGCATTTGTTTAAAATAATACGTAGCTCGTAACAAACGTTAATTTTAAAATAATTTTATTTTAATAATATTTTAATACAATTAAGTATCAAACAGCGTTTTTTATCATTTTGAGGTTGGGCGCTTGTCGTGCATACATCAACGAAGGCTTAATATAAGTAAATTTTTTTATTAAACATTTTCTGAGTAATTTCGATGATATTTCATTTTTAACTATGATACTTATAATCTTGTTTTCGTTTTTCTTTTTCAGAATGCCATTGTAATCGTCCGTAAAACAATGAAGGAGTCGTCTGTTGTATCGTTAATATAATAATAGAAAAATCGCGAAATAGAATCAGTGTTGTTCGTCGTATATGAAAAATTCGGTCGCGATAAGAAACTCATCTATAGTTTCTTATTTTCGTCAGCGCGCGTTATTAAAATTCACAAGGAGCCGCGAGACGCATCATCATGGTGCCATTGGGTTCTACTTTCATACGAAATAAACGTAAGTATTTATGTTTCTTTATATGCATATGTATGTGTATAATGAATATATATATATATATATATATATATATATATATATATATATATATATAAAGAATACAATTTTTATTCTAATTGATTTTTGATCAATATTGCAGATAACTTATCGTCTTGTTCTTTTTTGTTCTGTTTCAGATGTGACAACAATTTTTCTTTCTTTTAAAAGACGAAGAAAAGCGAGCACTTCTTCGATGGAAGTTTCTAACAGGAAAAACAAGAAATTCTCCGATCGCGTGACCACTATGATCGTTGTAAAGTAGGTGTGTTTTGGAGCCATCGCAGAACATCTCTATGTAGGTGAGTGAACTTTCAAGTTCCTCCGATCACTCAATCATGTCGAGGACGAAAGGTCCGAATTGGCACGGGTGATTGGTTGTAATTAAGTAATTTGTAGGAAGAGCATTGGAAAAGTGACCACGAGTAAATTTTCTTTGGAGATTTAGTCGTGAATGCTTTCTTATTTGTTTATTTACTTATTAGTTCAGGAATAGGGTCTTCTTCTTTCATATGCATTTGGAATTATTTGCACTATGAATATATCAGTGCATTTTTTAACTATTTTTTTTTCTTCTCTCTAGTGATAATAGCGAAGAATTTGTCATGTTAATCATTCGAATTTATCAGAAGTATAAATGGGCAAGAAGACATTCGCGATGGGTTGTCTTTGGATTATAAGTGCATAATCTTTTTGTAACAATTAGATTAATCGCTTATAAGAAGGAGTATTCAAGAATTTTCTATAATATTTTTAAATAAGAATTAATTAAATATTTAATCAATTTGAATTGATAAAAGAAAAGTTTCGATTAGAGTAATAGCTTTTGAAAATAAAAAAAAAAAAAATAGTCGAGTAGAGTAATTATTGCTAAAAGACAAAGTAACTTGTAGAATCATAGCCCGTATACCTAGTCAATAAGTTAATCATTTTTAGCTCAGAATTTTCAGCAATTAATATATACTAATTCTCGTTTCTTCTCCCCACCCTCATTCTTTCTGCGTTCATCTATACGTGTGCTACAGGTGTTATTCGTATATGTGAGAAACAGTTAGTATTGGATTTAGTATTAAATTTCCCCATTTGGCGATTGTCATTGTTTCTAGTGATTGTGCCTGATCTACGATTCATGCATGTGAATCATCACGTCGGTCCGCAATAAATTCTTTGTCCTTAAATATTTATTCTCTCATAAATGCACTTTTTTTTAGAATTGAATTTTGAATATATATATATATATATATATATATATATATATATATATATATATATATTTACGAAGGCATACAAATTTTCTCACGTTGCGAAGTAGAGTAATCAAATTCGATCTGATAATGATAAAATACTCGTATGATACTAATACAAGTATTTACTAATGTGTATTAGTATTTTTTGTCTTAGCCATATTACGCAATAATCATTAGATGTGATAGTGGATTACAGAAAAATGGTACGTACACGTAGTATGTAAGTGAGAAACGCAGTTGAGCTAGGGCGTCGAAAGTATCCCGGGGTATACTCCCTAGTATAAGTTTTTGCACCTTGGTGGTATGTGAGAGAATCATGGAGTATGTGTGTTGGAATGAACGATATGCTATTTTTTATATATAGATTATAGGCAGGCAGATAGTATATATTTTTGAGCGAATGTGTGAATTTTAATTTTAAGCAGATATGGCAAGGCGCAAGATATGATTGGAAGTGAAAAAGATTCTGCCTCTGGGTTTATATAGAATTGTCACGAAATTTTATCGTTTAACTCGATCATGCTTATCTCATTAATTTATTTAGTAACAATTCTGTAATTTTATCATGATTCAAAGGGATTTCCAATTGTTTGTAATTGATTAGTTTTTATTTCGATTCTATTTCGTTAGATCAAATCGACAAAATCTTTGATGGATTTGATACTTAGTTTTTTAAGATTAACACTTCGCACAACTCGCGATTTTGTCTTTTGAATATTTGATATAATAGAATATATATATAATGATTTATATCTATATTAAATGATTTATACACGAAATGTACGGAATGAATAAATGAAATGGAAAGTATTGCAAGAAAATCTATTACAGATAAAATTATTATATTTATTGCATTCTTTATTTTTCATATGATTTTATTTTTCAATATGAAAAATGCGAAGGGTTAATATCAGTTTGTAATAGGTCATCGAATAGAATTATTATTTGCCGGGACATTCGAATTAATGTGCTCGTCTAAGTCTATTGATTGTTCATGTTTTAGAATAGTTTAAGAGAAACAAATGAAATGAAAGAGAATCACATAACGAAAAACGAAAATATTAACTGTAATAATATGTTAAATTCTTTTACTAGAATTTTTGAACGAAGAACGTTTTTAACCAAAAATTCTTTTCTTGCTCGCACTTAAGGAATGCCCTGCAGCAGTGGTTAGGACATGAAGCAAAGAAAAGGCTATTATGTCGAAGAGGCCCTTACAAACTGTGACTCTAGAGGGCAACTATAAGCTATTAAGTTACTTTCGAAGGTTCCTGCAACATGTTTGAACCTTTCGGGAATGGCTCTTAGTCGTACATACTTTACTATGTTGTCACTCGAAATACTCTTATGGTGGAGGATGTAGGGGTAGATTTGAAAAACCGAGACAACGTAATATTTCGTCTTTGGTCCTGCATTGCCTCGCTTACGCGAATATGATTATTTTATATTTTATGCATTTTCATTATTAAAGTCGGGTCATATACATTTTTCACTTAAATTAAATTAAATTCTTTTATCTTACTTATATCTTACGTATAAATAGTATATTTCTTATTTGAATAAAATTAAGTTCTTTTAAAGTCGTAGTCACGAAACGTATTATATGGCAATTGTGGGAGACCACTGAAGCTGCATTAATAAATAAAGGTACACGTGGATTGGAAACAAG
>NC_060961.1:682500-777500 GCF_910589235.1 Vespa crabro | reverse complement strand
AAAGATGGGGCGGCATATTGTTCGAACATGTACCTGCTAACTCCCCAACTCTTTCTCTTCAAACACGCCGCCGAAGTAGGTATGTACTAAAGTTACATAGAGAGAATATCGTCGACGTTCTATATCCTGCCGTCTCACCCAATATTCTTGAGTCACTTTTATGGTAAATATTCTTTGGTCCAATTCTATACTTTAATAAATTTTTGGGGGAATCGTTTCATTCGAAGTAAATACGTTCTATGTAACAGAAGACATTATGGAAATGATTATTTAAACATCTTAAAATATTAAAAATTTTTTTTTTTTATATATTTGTTATTATACGTATTTATACAACATTAGCATAAATGTTGATTTTATGTTAAAGAAATGTTCAAGTTCGTTTCTTTTCTTTCTTTTTTTTCTCTTTTTAAATCTTTTGTCGTGATGTTCGAAAAAGATTTGATATTACGATTAAAACACAGGATATATGGTGTTAGGCCGTTTATTTTACTCTCCTTAATTCGATAGCAGTTTGTTGAAGCGAGACTAGTATTTCGGTAGTATCTACAGTAATACGCTCGAAGAGAGAACGCTTGTGCTGAATTTTGTTTTTGGTGTTGTGTTGGAAGGTTTCGCGGATATTCGCAGCCCGATTCTAAATACATATGCATCGCAAAAGGCACGCATTTAGGAAGTTCGTGTATGTGTGCTTGCACCCGAACTTTGCAAGTCAAATCAACGAAGCGTTACCTAATTGTTGGCTGGAAGTCGAATTCGTCCACTCGAAAGCGCGACGCCTAGCCGCTGTGAAAGCGTTTACGTTCAAACCTTTCCAACATTCAAACTTATCTCCTCGTTATATTTTCATTATTATTTTCATTATAACGACGAAGAACGTTGTTAAACGAAAATGCAAATTATGAGAACGTAAGGTAAAATTATGAGAACAATGTAGAAATGCGAATTATTCGCGAACGTATATAGATTCATTCGAATCTGATAAATTAAGATTAAAATGAAAAGAAAAGAAAAAAAAAAAAAAAATTGAGAAAATTGTTAAGTCTGAAGAAAATAGAAAAAGAAGAATAAAAAAAGGTATATATATATGTATATATATGTATATATTAGGCATTTATTTATGTATATACCCAAATGAATACGGAAAATAAAAGAAGAGGAATAAATAGAGAATATAGAAAGAAAGGATTTCAAGAGTTACGCGTCGGTAAAGGTGAAAATAACTAGAGAAAGGGAAATGGAAGAAGATTGGATATGCAAATAAATCAGTATTTCGATTGAAGCTAGAAGATTTGAGAATTGAAATTTAGAACGTTTATCTCGCGTTTCGATATTTTCATATATTAACTTAAATTTTATTTTGTAATAAATATTATATACAAAGAGCCATACTCGATGCGAAACGAGATAAAGGAAAAAAAAGAAGAAAAGAAAAAATGGAAAAAAGAAAAAGAGGAAGCATTTTTTTTTTCGTTCTACTTTTATTTCCTTTTCCAGCATCCGATCTCTATCTCGTTATCTCTTGACACTTTTTCGTTCCGCACTTGCTTTTTTTGTGACATTAATACATGAAAAGTATCTACTCAAACGATGGGATATCTTTGTTTCTTTTTTATATCAGAGAATATTCTCTCTCTCTCTCTCTCTCTCTCTATTTCTCTGTAATAGGAAGATGTAAACGTGCATAATCTTCTTGAACTGGTCGATCCAGCTGTACTTTCATCACTAATCTCGATGAGGATCTAGGAGACTGACTGCGTTTCATTCTATTCCATCGATCGGTGAGTCTTCATCCACATTCTTCTCTTTTTTTTTTTTTTTCTTTTTACTTCCTCTTTTGTAATAATTTTTTTTTTTGAAAGTTCTTATCACACGAGGAATAAATAATAAAAGGATATTTATTATCATCATAGCTTCCTCATTCTCCTCTTGTCCTTTTAGTTGATTATAATAAATATTATATGATCATGGGACAATCTAGAAAATTAAAATAGCGTAATAGCTAAAACATTTTGACAATGGATTGAAATAAATCGATTTGGATCGATCGTATCCGTAGATATAAAATTTTGTTCCTCGTCGTTTTCCTTCTACGGCATTCTTACAAGATAAATAAATTCTCGGTAGTAAATCCCATTGGTTTGGCTTTGAATTAATCTCCTGTAAAACGGTCTATCACGATCAAAGACATTTCAAGTTCTTTTCAGATTATTCGCACTTGATGTCGAAGAATCACATAAAAGATTTACGATATTTATCTATCAGACTTAAAACTTCGACGTTGAATTTCAAACTTATCTCCGTATATTAATTTCCATTGGTTTTTTCTCATTTTCTACTTCTTTTTTCTTTTTTTCCTTTCTTCCTCTTTTTCTTTTTTTTTTTTTTTATTATTATCGATCAGATGAATTTTATGCTAAAAAAAAAGTATTTGAAAAGTCAACGGGTTAATTATCAGTAAGAGAAAAAAGTTTTTCGTTAAACATTTTTGCCAACTTCAACAAAATTCGAAGGATTTTTTTTTCGAATTGCGAGGATTTCATGTAGATGGCCGATCTGCGTATTGCATGTACATATCGAACAGATGGTAGAGATAGGAGGCAGTGGTTATTTCACGCAAAGTTGAACAGAAATATTCACATGATTCGTTGCTTTCTAGGTAAAACCGATCCTGTTGCGCTTTGAACATGGTAGTACAGATTTCGCTCTTAGCCTTCGGGCATTCTTAGTGCGAATAATTTTCAGTCGACCATGGGGTTAAGTGTTCTACGGGAGGAGGATTTGATAAGAAGCTTTGAGATTCCACCGAAGTAGTAGTATATTCTTTCATAAATTCGTCGCATAAAACTTTCTCCATTTTCCTTTCGTTCTTCGGAAGTACAAAAGGACAAAAAAAAAAAAACGAACGAACATCGCATGGCATACGATAGTTTCAACGAATTTATTGTACTCATGGAAAAAGTAGAATGGCGAGTGTAGTTGTAATTTCGAATTGCCGGTAACGCGATATAAACTCGAATGCAATTTAGCTGAACTGCTTTGTCCTTAAATTCCCTTGATACCTATATCAAAGTCTACGCATATACATATGTATGTATGCATGTATGTATATATGTATATATGTATATGCGAGTATATATGTATTTCTATCTATATATTTATCTTTGTTATTACGGTTCGCTCGACAGAGTCGACCCTGTGAATATTTGAAATTCGAAGTAGCCTGGGCTCGATCGTTTTCTGGCGAGAGTTCAAAGCGCACATCGAATCGGTTTCTTCAAATTTTGATCGTTCCGCGATATACTTTTATTTTCCTTTTTCTTTTTTCTTTTTCGAAATTACTTCTATTTATTTTATAATCAACGGTAGATCTTTATCGGTGTAACGAGATATGCTTTTATCGCAAACACCTTACGGTATTTTTCGCTTTATTGGGCGACAGGCTTGTAATCGATTTTTCTCCCTGTAGAATTTAACGTAAAGATTTCATCTAAGCCACGTGAAATTTCATTATGGTTGTGCATTATGGGTTCGATAGTTACGATAAAAGGTTCGTACTTATCGAAACGGACGTATGGCGTATATATTGTATTGTATATTTATATATATATATATATATATATATATATATATATATATGTATGAACTTTTAAATATAAATGTGATTGGATGAAAGAGAAAAGAATAAAGAGAACAAGAACTCCCGAGTTCATATTACTCCACTTACGTCAGTCGTATGCATGTGAAATAAATTTCAATTCATCGCAAGGAAGGTTTCGGAAGCCAATTAGTGGCTTGATTGTAAACTGAAAGGTGATTTACATCGATCGACTTCTCTATCGATTTGTCTATCGGTATATATAACCCCATACCTGATGGTTATTACCATCTTGAATACTTTTTTGTCTTATTCCCAATGATAATAATTCATCTCGCAGTATCTCTGCTTTATAATTAGTTTTTGGCCTCAACGCCGTAATTTCTTTTTAGAAGCAGCTCGTTAAGTAAGCGAACGACTTTGTCTAATTGTTTAACGATTCGTAGACATTTTCTCCTTAATGCGATCCCGAATACCCACTGTGTTAAGTACATTTTGCTTCGAGTTTGTCTTACGATAAAGAACATGGGGAGGATGCTTGGAATTACACTGCGGGGAAACACAATTTCTTTTTTTCTTTGCTGTTTTCTTTTTTTCCGCACAAAAGTACCATCATGTATTAGGTACTTTTTCCGAAAATATTCACAATACGTTGCTCGTATTTCCTGGACACGCTATAAAAAGAACATCCTTTATCTGCCTTCTTCCTTTTATTTGTTTCTTTATCGTAAAAGATTTGTCAACGTAAAAATGTTTGCATCACCGGTGTAAAACATATTTGGCATTTGATATAATATAGAATGATTTTGTTAATGATTACGTATTAATTTCTATTTACGACACCAACTATTTTGATAACAATAGATAGCTATAAATCAATAAATGTATACGGGCAGAGTATTCGTAAGACATAGCGGATTGTTACAATTGATCTGGGAAACCATCGTGAGCGGAAATTAAAAAAGAAGATTACGAGTGGAGCCAAAGACGCCGTAAGACGATGCGTATACTTCGAGAGTAAATAAGATGATCTATGTGTTTGTTAGCATCGAATACAATTCTGTTTACTCCGATTAAATACATTCGTTTGTTGGAGATGAATCATTTCGGAATGGAATAAAAATATTTCGTTCGTTTTTGGCTTTTTTTATTTATTTAGTTTTAATTTCGAAATATAAATTGAAACTATTTCTATTTATTATGTTTTTTAGAATCCGACCATTCATTGAAACAATGCTAATTTATCAGTGATCCATTCGTCGACCGTGAAATTACAAAAGGCTCGTTTTATTGTGTTATATATGTATATATATATATATATATGGTAACTCCATATCTAACGGAAGTCGATAGAAATGAAATCGTTGGATACGTATTGCACGCAATCTGCGTTTGCCACTAAGAAGCGTACGTTTGTGTTGTATAATTTTAATATTGAAAAGTACTGACATGCTTTTGCTAGCGTATACTGGGACTGCCTACACGTTATGCATAGATTTCCATATTTGAAAGTTAACGTGAACGTGACTGGGGTCGTTAATACTTATATTATGAAAGCATGAGTTGATGCGAGAAAAGGATGAGAAACAGCAGCAGCAGCAGCAGCAGCAGCAGTAGCAGTACTACCAATAACCTTGATCCTTTGGGTATTTATAGAATATTCGAACGAAAATCTCTGCACTGTCTGGCTTTTCTCGCTTCAATGGATCGCAACAAGGATTTGCTCTCTCTCTCCTTCTCTCTCTCTCTCTCTCTCTCTCTCTGTTTCATCGTTTTTTAAACGTTATCTCGAAATTTCTCATCGTTTTCAATAGTATCCTATAAGTCGAAAATATATATTATATTTTCTGGAAAGAATAATATAGAGTTTCGTTTCTAATGGATCAGCTCGATCGTTTCGATAGAAATTTTTATTTACTATTTGAAAGGCATACTTCACTCTTGGCTTTATCTTTTTGACGCGATCTTAATATACAACGAGGAAGTTTCATCAATCAGTAGCACAGTAGATGATGGTTCTCTGTATATTAAGAAGCGGTCAAGGCTACGTCGCGATATTGACAATCCGTCGAGTAGAACGGGTCATCTATGAATAACGCTCTAAATTTTGGTCCCCTTTAAGATTTATTTCGGCCAGTTTCGGCGTCTTAAAGGGATTTACAACGGGCTACGATAGCTTGAATTTATTATGCGACATTGTTCTCTCGTTCATCCTCTACTCTCTCCCCACTCTTATTTCTATCCAACCTAAGAAATATTTATCTTTCTTAACTTTCTCTTCCTATTTCTCTTTCCAAATATTAATGCGTCAAATGAGAAAATATGAGTCAGATATTTCTTTTCTTTCTTTTTTTTTTTTTTTTTTCCAGCCGATGGAATCTCTTCGATTAATCGATTATATACCATCGTGGATTCTTTTAAGTGTCTTCTTTATTTCACTTTCTCTCATTACTTTTTCTTTTCTCATTTCCATCAATAACGTAGCTCGTTAAAAGGCTCTTGGATGTTCGCAATTACTTATACAGAAGGTAAAGATTTGTATCAGGCAAAGTTGGCTAACTGGTGCAATTTTGTAGTTTACACAAACAACCCAATATTTATTCGAGCGTATTTGATCCTCTTTGTATACGAGCACTTCCTCCCTTCCCCTCCCCTCCGCCCACTTTCTCCCTCTCTCTCTCTCTCTCTCTCTCTCTAGAGACTATCCGAATTACACGGTTATTAACGAGCTAGATACGTATGTATCTTCTTTTTGTGACGTACTTGGGAGTGTGCACGTAATTCGAGCTTCGAGTTGGATCGACTGAAATAGGAAAATAAAGAATAGGGAGAAGAAGGATTTTTGATCTTTTTAAGAATGATAAGTCTTTTATCCTTTTGAAGAAAAAACAACCCCACGGTAAAAGACAATTTGTTGACAAATTTTCTTGGTTTACGAACACGAAAAGCACGTAAAGCGTGTCACTAACCCCAAGTAGAATCGGAATTATCGTTTGATCAAGCTTCAAATAACAACGACATGAGACGTCAGGATACTTCGCATCGCGTTACATCATAAAATATTTGCTCCCGGGAAATAAAAACGAGTTGTAAAAATCGATTTAGACTCGCGTGACCGACATTCTATGAATCCCGCGAGCGGGTGTATATATAATCTTAACCCTTGCGCCTGTTATGGAAATTTCATTGGGTACCGATACAATGTCGCTGATCGAATATGTATGACACATATTTGTAAATAAAATTGCTTGAATATGCTGAGTCGATCGTTTTACTAAAGCCATTTTATAATTATCGAGTTTAGAGCAACAAATAGTTTAGATATGTAGTGCAATGAAATGTTCTTGTCAAAGGAGACAGAGAGAGAGAGAGAGAAATATATAGAACATACTACTACGTAAATTGTCTTCCCTTTTAATTCTCCTCTTTGTTAGATTAGTGCTTCGATGGCGGTCAATGAGATCGTTCATACAATTACGGCGACTTTGAACGGTTTAACATCGAGTTAGAAAGGCATTAGAGCGTAGAGTTATCGCGATCAGATCGTGTCGATTATAATGCTTTGTCACCTCGCGGGCCGAAGGATGTGATCCCGGTGCAATTGCGGTGGCGTCTATCCCATTGAAGTGCTTAGACGTGGTCTTGCCGCAATTGCCCACCTTATGTGTGAGCGTGTGTGTGCGTGCGCGCGTACAAGCTTAGGGTCGATAAATTAGAAATGAGGTCAGACGAAAAGTTGTCATAGAACGAGTGAACGAGAGAGGAGAAATTTTAGCTTTTCCACGAGTGCTCGACCAAATGATGTCTTACTTCAAACTTTTAATCACACCCCTTTTTTACGATCCAACTTTCTTCCTGCGAATTGAAATCTTTGTTTTTAAGTTGGTACACATCACTTAGCAATTTTCAAAGACGAGTTATACGAGTGAGAGAAAGAGAGAAATAGCAGCTAAGACATTATTTTCTTTAGAATCTAGTCGAATTTGTCAATTCGTGATATCTCGTCGTTTTTATTTCTTTCGTCACTTTTGACGCGACTCCAAATGTGTATCCACTATATAAGTTTTAATACAAGTAGTCGAGTGTCACGCAAACGTAGTAAACTGTAGCGTAACTGTAGCGTAGTAAGCTGTTTGCTAGTATCACGAACAGTAGTGTCAATGTGCGAATTATTTAACGATATCGTATATCGAATTTTAAATTTCCTCGTATAGATCCTTAAAAGTACTTTCAACTCTAAAACGCAACGAAAGGTACTGCGATCGATCGACTATATCTCTTGAGAGATCCTCCACGATGGACTTACTTCTCCCTATAATTGCGTTCCAGCAATCATTTCCAGTGAATATTTGCATTTATCCAAAGTTTCTTGTAATTGTATTGATAAGTTCGAGTGTTCCATCATTACTGCGTCCTTGCTTATTCCAAATGCTATTATTCGAATTATGTCGAATGTTGGGCGTTGATTGATTTTACATTTCAATCGAAAGACTGAATAAATAGGGATGTTAGAAAGAGAGAGAGAGAGAGAGAGAGAGAGAGAGGGAGAGAGAAAGAGAGAGAAAAAAATTTCAAGAAGAGAAATGAAATCGAATTTGCGTAGATTAAGTGATCTATATACGTGCCTTGTTATTCCGGACCATTTGTCTTATGGGACAGCAGTAGAAGTTTTTTGATCCTGTTAAGGACACTTACTATACGTCTCATTTCAACTCGGTTCTCATCCTTCGTATAACGTCGACTCTGAAATCTTTTTTCTTTTTTTTTCTCCCTCGAGGAAGCTACGTTTCACCGATGAGAGAAAAAACAAGAAAAAAGAAAGACAAAACAAAAAGAAGAGAAAAAAGAAATGAAAGGTGTATTATATCAATCGGAGAATATTATTATTCTCTATTCATTCATAAACTACCTTCATTCAGTCGTTGGAAGCTTAAAGAGATCGCGGACAAAGCTGACTTTGGACGTATACAAATGGTCACCTTCTAACAAGCGAGTGCAACGTTGTGTGCCGTAACAAACGATTCGTTCGCGGACGGTTAAGTTAAGTTCCTTCGTCTGGATTCATGCCAAAAGCATTTCAACGTGCCGGAGTGAAACGCGTTTTCGTCTATTAGCAAGGAGAACCTTCACCATCTGGACTCATCGATCGTACGTATGAAACGACAGGACGTATTATCTTTATTTTTTCTTTTTTTTTTTTTTTTTTTTTTTTTTTTTTAATAAATAAAATTTCATTTCACATGCTCGTAGTCACATTCGAAAATTCATTTTCTTTATTTCCAATTTTTTTTCTTCTTTTCCTCCCTTTGCGATCCTTTTTTTTATCTCTTTGCGATGACAAAATATATAGATTGAATTTCGGTTAGCGACGCGATGCGAAAGCCGAAGGACACAGTAAATGTATAACGTTTTGGTTCAATGAGCATGTCTGATCTAGTCGATCAGTATTGTAATGTTAGTATTGTAACACTGCGACGTAAGCTTTGGTTAAATTGATTCAAAGAAAGTATTTGTTTCCATTGTTGAGATATTACGAGCTATCAAGATTTTGACGTAGATATGCGAACGCAGAAAAATGATGATTCGTAATTATCAATTTAATAGTAATCAATTTGTTTCGATGGAACACATTTTGAACATTTGAAGATGGTAAAAGATGGTAAACGAAATTTTGATTCAACAGGAAATAGGGATAATGGAACGATTCGTAAGATGTCTCGCTATATCATTGACTCTATTCCCTCGACTATGGCTGGTCGCATTCGACCGTGTAGATGTCTTGTACTCGCGTAATACGATTTTCCAGGTGTATCTATATCCATTAAAGCGAGTCCACTTTCATCTGATTATGAGCCGAGCTTGAGACTATATGGATGTACCTATCTACCACGTAACGTTACGGTGTCAAAGAAAATAACTATCTTTTACAAGATACCTTATCGACCTTGTATTAATGTTGCGTGTAAAGGAGACATTGATATTGTCATCGTCGTCGTTGTCGTCGTCGTCGTCGTCGGTTTCGATCGATTTTTCGTCGATTCTGACATCGTTTTAAGATAGGATTTTCCACTTTCATTTCAAATCCAATATATATATATATATATATATATCCTTCTCGCTTACACTTCGTCGCATCTTTTTAGCACAAAGATTTTCATGCGCATGAAAAGTCGCATCTTATCTTTTGTTGCCACATTTGACGTTAGCCAAGGAACTTTATAACTCCTATTTCCTAAATTCTAACTTTTTTCTTTTATCTTTTTTTTTTTCCTGTAAAAAGCTTTTCCTTTTGTGGTAACATCAATCGAGTATGAGACCTTTGATATCAAATGATTGATAACAATTTCTAACTCAGTTCTAGTTAACTGATTTTATTTCTGCGAATTACCACTCAAGGTAGAAGAAAGCTGAATTAACGAATTCGATAAGAGAGATCGGAGATGTTGAGGTAACGGTACCGCTGATGGTTCGTTCATTTCTTCATTGACATTTACATCCTTTCTATTGTCTAAAATTCTCGTTAGATCTTCTTTATCTTTTATCTGTCTTATAGATGGATCTTTGGTTTCTTCGTAACAAAAGATCGCGTTTCCCATCTCCATCTTGTACCTGAACGTTCGCTATTGTGCGTTCTAAATCTTGTCACTCAATCTTTAGCAAACTGTGATGAAAATCAGCTAGAACGAGGAAGTCAGATAGAAAGAGAGATAGGGAGAGAGCGAGAGAGAGAGAGAGAGAAAGTTGCACAAACGACGTAATCTAAAGCGGTATTCACTTTTTGGGATTCATTTGTGAAACGAGAGTAAAGACATGATTACTGGTGTCGCATCTTAATACTATCCGCTTGACGTGATTAACGCTTTACACGTTCTATGTATTGTTCTATGCACGAGAAACAGAGATTTATCATCAACAATATCAGCATCCGTATCGACGTTGCATCGCGTGCAATCGACAATGTAACGTTACGTTAATATATCTTCAATCGTAAATACATCCATATATATATATATATCTCCCTATTTCTCCCTCTTCATTTCTCTCGTTGGTGTTATTGTTGTTTCAATGATTCAATTGATTTCAATGTTTTATTGATTACTTGTAATCAATAATGCAACGTTCTTCACGCACGAATGAAATTGTTTTTATTCATTTATTAATTTCGATTTTATTTTACTTTTTTTTTTTTTACTCGTATTCACCTTTTTAAAATGTGAAAAAAATATTTTCTTTTTACATACAAATTTTTTTTTTACATACGACTTTCTTTTTTTTAAAAGTGTTTAGTGCTTTCGACGGACGTTTAAATTTACACATTATTTCGTTAACTTAAGCCAGCTGTCAGACGGTATTTCGCCTCGTATATGTACACAGTACGACAACTTGAAGTTGGTCCATTTTCGTAGGTCCTCGACGAAGGGATTTGCGGGTTTCGTTCATCGAGCGCCATTTTACGTTTCTAACGACGTTAAATTCAGCAGGATTCCAAGTGACGTTCACCTTCTCTCTCTCTCTCTCTCTCTCTCTCTCTTTCTCTCTCTCTTGTTTCTTCATTCTCCGTTTCTAATCTCTCTCGTTTTACGCTTCGGTGAACTAGTTTTGAGAAAGTTGTTAATGCCCTATTAGAGTATCTATGCACTTGTGTAATGCTTTTCCCACAATAGCGGGCACCTCGAATGAATATTTTAATTTATAAGATCAAACAAAAAAAAAAAAAAGAAAAACAAAGAAAAATACATGACCATTCAGAAATTTTCACACGAATATTATTTTACAATTGTCGTTTCTACTTTTGCAGATCTATATTTTCTTTTTTTCTCTTTGAGTCAATGCATTTTAAACAAGTACTTAAATTATTTGATTTTGTTTGAATTTGAAAATCCTAATATCTTTTTTCAACAGTTTTCCCCTCCATCATTTCCGTTTTTCTCGTTTTCTTCTTTTTTATTTTTTGCTTTAAGATTTCAGGAAGTCGGCGTAACCGTTCACGGCGTCGTCACGTTTTTCGTGAGCGGAGTACATTTTCGTGACGGTGAATTTTCTGACGATAAGTAATTAATCCGTGAGGCCCCGAGAAGCAGGAGTAGATCGTATGGAAGTTAAAAAGTATCGATCTTGTTGTTTCGCACACGCGACGACGCCCGTACAACCCGTACATATAATGTATATCGCATATATATATATATATGTATATATATATATATATATATAAGTACACATACATATATACATACATATATATATACGTATATGTATTATATATATATAATATATAGAGTATTTTATGTATATATATTATATATATCCTTAACGTTCGTGAGATTCGAGCAAAGAGATGCATGGTGAAAGAATACAAAATAAAAAGAGGAAGATTGTGTTATGGGGCGGAGGAAGAAAATATACGAGTATGTATTGTAAAATTTATCACGGTCTTGAAAATGGCACCCAAGTGAGGGGCCCTTTAATATATCCTTAGCCTTTGTATTCCATGCAATTTCGTCGCTCTTCATTAAATTCTATTACAATTTTGTAAGTACTTGTGTGTCTCTCTCTCTCTCTCTCTCTCTCTCTCTCTCTGTCTGCATTCTCTATTTTAGGCATTAGACGAATCTCGAGAATTAATTACGATGTGTCTTGTCTTCTGTTACGAAGTACATTTCACACCTACTAAATTTCTCGAAACAGGAATACGTGTAAGCCTCACGGCTATAGGTTATTCCCATAAGAATTACAGAACTTATTTTCTCTATATATGGAGACGCCACCATGGTCGAGGGTGGATAAAGGATATAGAGACACGAAAAGCGAAAAATAAAACGCGGAATGGAAAGAGAGAGTTCTATTTAATTATTAATTTTTTTTACGATGTTACACGCGACTCTCTACATCGTTTCAATGTTGGATAATAATAGCCTTTTGCCTAGGTGAAAGCTCTAATACTCGTGTATTCAGTTTCTACTTCATCACAAGTATTTCTTTCGATATTTTTCAAATTTCGCGTAATAAAAAATCTCTTATACTTTTTACATGTCGGCTTTGATTAAAACGATATTCTTGTGACTCTATAAAAATTTAATGAAAAAATTACTTTACAATCGATAATGTTTCTTACAATTTATTATAGTTAATCATTTAACTTTTTTCTCGATATATATCTTATAGGATATATTTTATGTCCTATATTACTTATATTTACGAGACTATTACGTAATACATAAATCTTCGCAGTTCGCGTTTGAGCGGGTAATATTTAAAGAAAGAAAAAAAAAAAAAGAAAAGAAAAAAGAAGAAAAAAAAAGAAAAAGAAAGAAAAAAAAAGAATCGTTCTACTATATGGAAAAGAGGGTTTAGTCGCAACCCTCTTATCCCTTGAACCTCACCACAAATACCGGCGAACAATGTGAAAAGTGATCTAGCTTATTGTTGGACAAGTTAGATCTGTAGGCACGAGACGTTTTTCTTCGTCCTTATACAGTATAGAAAAAAAAAAAAAAAAACGAAATGAGTTTTGCGATTTTTCTTTGTCGAATGAAAATTTTTTCATTAAATCAAATCTCTCGAACATATTGTTCTCAGCGAAGGAAATAATTTTTTTCTTTCTTTTTTCTTTTTTGTTTTTTTTTTTTTTTGTAACAAATCTTTTAACAGTCGAATAATATCTCGTTATTAATAATTTATAGTATCTTAGTGTTTAATGTTAAATAAATCATAAAATTTGTTACATGTTTATTCCAATATTTATAAAGTTAGATGAAGTTTCAAAAATTCTCTAACAGAAACTTTTACTCGTATAAATTTGCATATACTTGACAGAAAACTTAAAGTTTTTAAATTAATAGATATTACTAGACATGCTTCGGAATAATTTTCTTTAAGAACATTAAAATATTTCCTTGTCTGATTTTTCGCATTCACAAAGAGATATGCAAAATGTTTCGTTGTGACATGTCTCTGTATAGTTTGTAAATTTTATCTCGCCTAAAATGAAGCGTAAGCTCCAATTCTTTTCTTTTTTTTTTTGAGTTGCATCTGTAATGGAACGTGAAATTAATATTACGCGAGCACTTTGTTTTTTCCTCTTCCTCTTTTTCTCTCTCCCTCTCTCTTTCTCTTTTTTCAGTTCTTCTTTAAAGAGTAGCACAAGAGCTTACCATGGTAGCCGGCGGTTGAAACGTGAGTGGTTAATAATTGCGAAGACTGATGAGTGGTAGAGAGGAGTAACGGCAAAGTCGTAATTTTTGAACAATGGAAGAGGCTTGCGAATTTCAAAGCTCGCAACCTTGTATTCTTATTATGAAACGGTCTTTGTGTCGCGTGTGTGTTTACCAATTCCATTTTGATTCTGACTTCGTTTCACCGATACTATCTTTTTATCCTTGTTATATGTGCTCTATGCGGAATATTAAAAAAGTTTATTTTCGATTTAGAAAAAAAAAAAAAAATACCTTACTGTTCGTATGTTTTTATTTTTATTTTTACTTTTTTTTTTCAATATTCACAGATATGCATAAGTAGACACGAAAGAAATTCTGTCGAGAGATGCATTTGCGTATCAGTGAATAATTAGCGAGTTTTCTAATTACATCGTATATCGATGTAGACTTCACCAGAAAGAGAAAGAAAGAGAGAGAGAGAGAGAGAGAGAGAGAGAGAGAGAGAGAGAGAGAGAAAGAGAGAGAGAGAAGATATTTAGAAAAATAGACAGGATATAGAAATATACGTCTAATCATAAATGCGTTTGCCGAATGGATCAAAGCAAACAATACTGTTTTTTTTCCGGTACCTAAGTGATGATTCGTTGGCTTCCATTAAGGGACTCGAGACTTAACAGCCATGCAAACAAAAAGATATTTATGCAGGATTATTATTCAGCAAACGTCCATAAGTAATTCGATAGTCTCGTTCCCTCATCAATGTCTCTCTTTCTCTTTCTTCTACATACAATTCATTGAAAATAGCAATGGCGAAGGAATTAAAAAAAAAAGAAAAAAAAAAAATATTCGTGATATTGTAGAATTCGTGATGAAATAGGTTTGTTAGATCGAACGTTCATTATTATCAACAAAACTGATATAAATTAATTTGAAGGTTTTCTGGTTTGACTTTGCGGTCTATTGATCGATTCCATACACTAGAATTGAAGCTTTCCTCTTTGTTAAATGGTGTTACGTTTTCTATGTATTTACATATTATATATATATATATATATGTATATATATATAGGTATATATATATGAGTTTACATATTTATCTGTATGTATATGTGTAGAAATGCGCTTCCTGAAAATGGAGGGTTTGATGGCTTTGCGGCACATTACCTCGATAAAGCGGTACTTTCACGTGTGAAGTTCACGATCACGTGAGCGCAGACTGATCACCATTTAACGAGCCATCATCTATTTCTCCTTTTTTTTCTTCCTTCTTGATTGATTTATTTACGTTTTATTTTCTTCTTCCTTTGATTAATTTTTTGCTTTCTTCTGTCTCACAAAGAATTTTATTTTATTTTATTTTATTTTTGCAGGCTTTATTCTTTTTCAAATTCACTCATCTGTCACTGTATTATTATAAAGTTAGAGTATATTAAGATGAATCATTCTATAGTCCTTCGTAAAGAAAATGTTCGAGTCACTTGATATAAGGGACTAAGTGTCACACGTTACACATTTCTCCACTTATAGAAAATTCATCCATCTTTCTATTTATCTTCTTTGTCAGTATATCGAAAAAGAGAAACAACCTTTGAAGAAAAACGGCCTATTTAACACTAGCAAACGGCATGTATATATATATATATATATATATATATATATATATATATATATATATATATATATATATATATATACATATATATAGGTAGCATAACTAGTCCATGAATTGTTTAAGTAAGCTCCATTTAATGCCGTAGAGAAACATACGAAAGTATACCACTTGCTAAAACTTTTACTCGATTGTTTTACATACTAATGTAATAGTTTACTCGCGCTGACACAAACTTGTCATTAAAAAATCTATGAAGTGGGACAATACTTTGAGCTTCGTTCGTATTACTTCGAAGGGCACATATTTACTTTTTTTCATTTTTTCTTTTCATTTATTTTTTCGTAACTTTCAAAGAATTATTTATAAGAAAGTAAGTAAGTAAATAAGAACGTGACGATCGGAGTAAAAAAACAAATATATTTTTCTTTCCTTTCCCTCGTTGGAAAAAAGAAATATAATGTGAAAGAACAAAATTAAACTTCTTAACATTTAATATATCGTATTAATATTTACTTGATATATATATATATATATATTATTTATGAAGATTTATGATTAATGATATTGATTAAATAATATGACTTTTTTTTTCTTTCTATAGGATCTCTCGAAATTACTTTCTACTTTATTTGTTAGATTCTCTTAGAATTTTGTTTCCTCTTTAAATCGAAGTCGTAGGAATAGTGTTAGAGAAATATAGTAAAGGTGTAACAAATAGTGAAGTCGTTTCATTTCGCCGGCCGAATTTCTCCCTACATTGATACAAAATCAATACTATCTATATATCGATCGCGCGTACTCGATAACGCATCGTAAAATACATCCATGTACGTTGTACCTACATATATACGTACACACACACACACACACACATATATATATATATATATATATATATATATATCTATATCTATATACTTATATTTACGACTTCGACCATATACATACACGTATATATTTTGAGAAACCTATTGAGAAGGTTTTATGATTCGAATCGATCCATATCGTTCACTCGAATATTCTTCTTTTTTTTTTTTTTTTTCTTTAGATATCGATTAAAACATTATAGAGAGATGCAAGGCTCGTATATGCGTAGTCGGAAGTGAAATAATTTTTGTTTGATATAGAAATTAATAATTGAATTATTTCTCTCCTTTCTACAAAATAATCATCTTCGTTATTACGGTAGATTTTATGCTACAAGCTCATAACGGCAATAATATTGGACACCCTTTCGAGCGTTCTATCACAAACGTGCCATTTTATCGCCATCAGCTGTTATTAAGTGATAAAATAAAACAAGCCACCCTTCTGTCATCTTTTTTTGTACTTTTTCCTTTATTTTTTTTTTCTTTTTTCTTTTTTTTTCATTATTCTCGGTTGGTATCTTTTTCCGGTGAGCAAGGTAAACTTTACAACGTGGCTGCTTTGACTTGATTTAAAATCGCAAAAAAATTCAGTATATTAAAAAGATGATGTATAAAGTGGTAAAAAAAGAGGTGCTCGTGAAGACTTGTAAATTTTACGAGATCAAAAAAGATGTTAAACTTAGAAACAACATAAAGTTTCGAACAATTCCTTTTTAATTGCTTTAGTTATACATACGTACGTTATAGAGAAATTTCGTGTGTGTTTCGTCGAAACTTTAGGGAAAAACAGTTTGATCGATTTAGAAATTAGAGTGAACGTGCTGCGTGGTCGGTTTTCGCATTAATTATCTCGTTAATGGAGTCACGACGAACAATGCGATGCCCCGAAACGTTAGAAAACGTAGAGGAAAGAGGAAGAGATATAGTGAGCGAGCTAGAGAGAGAGAGAGAGAGAGAGAGCGTGTAATGTCGAGGGTGAATTTCTAAGAGCACACGAGCTACGAGAGCAATCAAATTACTAGACTCTAAAGTGCAAGATCGTGCTACATTTGGTTCGAGTTAGGGTTAGTTCGAACTCGTTATCATCTCTCATCTTCGCGCTGCATGTTTTTTCATGAAAAATTCCTCGATTGAATCGATTTTTCACGTTGTTTTTCGATTGACCTCCTCGAAGGTTACTCCTGTTGTCGTTTTCGCATTTTATTACCTACGAGAAATAAATCCTATCTATCCATTCGAGATTCGACATTTTCTCTATTTCCAATATCACCGAAGCGACTTATTGTTCCAAAGAAATACCAAAAAGAGTCAAGAAATTTTATCGAAAGGTCTTTCCAACGTTCGGAATTTAAAAAAAAAAAAAAAAAAAAGGAAAAGAAGAAATGAGAACACGAAACAAAAATGGAACGACAAAGTATTCCGCTAGTTAGACGATTCTACTACGTAAGAGACTTTATCCCGTAAATAAAAGTAAACGATTGGGGCTTTACTAGGCACGTGTTTCCATTAGAAAGAGAACAAGGAGAGATCGTAAACCGGAGAGATCTCTCTTAGAAATTCGTATAACGTCTCCGATAAGATCTATTATTTTTTTCTTTTCTCTTAATGGAAGATAAAAGTGTTAAGGTAATAAGATTGGTTGATTCAATGACGAATTCAAGAAAAGGGAGAGAGAGAGAGAGAGAGAGAGAGAGAGAGAGAGAGAGAGAGGGAGGGAGAAATATTATATATCGAAAAATTAATTTCATCGATGGTTCTAATTTTCATCAACTTCCTCGAAATGATTTATTTACAAATGTGCACCGTTAAACAATTCGGAAAGGACAAGCTTAACTCGCAATTTCATATATTTCTATCTAGTTTGGAAAAGTTGGTGGCAGGTATTCCTTGGAAAAGTGCCGGTACGAAAGTATTTTCCTGGTGAGTTATTCCTTCGAATATTTCACCATCGATTCGTAAAAGCTATCGAGCGATCGAAAGAGCAATACGAACGAATACTACCTTGCCCTAGGTCTCCTTTTCCAACGGAGTTTATTCAGCTTACCGGAAGCATTGCGAAAAAGTTTTCCAGAAGAAATACATGATTTTAAAGTCTCGCCGAGGTTTTCTTCGAAAGAGATCGAGCGAGTTTCGACACGTGAAATTTTCCATTGTTCCTTTAGCTTTCCTTCCTACAACAGTTTATAGTTGTTTATTCTCTGCGAATAATTCTTACTATCATCATTACCATCAGCATCATCGACAGCAGCAGCATTCATTACTAGGGGTGATACGTTGCTTTGTGTACATTTATTCTTTGGTAGTGAAGCCGCGCTCGACCCAATTTCAACCCCCTTTTCACTCGGCTAGTTCATCAATTATGAATACCATCTTCTCTGATGGCGCGGATGAAGGGTAAATTTTAAAGATCCGTGGATGCCTACTTGATTCCTGCTCGTCGAAAGATCACAGGACTAACTCATAAATTACTCATCGCTCGATTAAAGGACAATCAACGTGTTAAAGATGTAAAAGGAAAAGTAAGGTCGATGATGATATGTACGTTGCGGGAGAGTATATTAATGATTCGACTATGAGGACTAACGTTATTGCTTTATTTTTTAAGGAGAAACAAATAACTTTATGGGACGATAGTCATAACCATTTTGAAAATTTCTAAATCGTAGATTTCTCTTGGGATAAACGATTGGAGGGATAAAAAGTAGCGGGGAATTTATAACACGTTACCACTCTAGCTTCGTTGAAATTCAAGCGCTATGCTTTTCGTTATTTACTTTCCTCCTAGGCGAGTACTCATTACAACCGTTATTTTCTTTTTTCTTTCTTTCTTTCTTCCTTTCTCCATTTTTCTCTTTTTCTTTAATTTTTTTCTTTTTCTTTTCCTTTCTCTTTTTCCTTTTTTTTTTCCTTTTATTATTTTTCCGAAGTGAAGTTCTTTTCCTCTTCTCTTCGCCAGAAACAGTACGGAGAGAAATTAAATGTTCAATTATGCTTAAAGCCTTAGAAATACGATTTGAAATGAAGTTTGAAAATAGATGCGCGATACATATGCAGATATATATATATATATATATATATATATATATATATATATATAAACAAGTATTTTGGTCTATTTATAAGGATACGAATGGGTTTTAATCAGAAATCGGACCTTTTACCGCACTGACCAACGAATCGTTAATGGGGTCGGCATATACAGTTATCAACGGAGAAAAATCTTCTCCAACGAGGGCATAAATCAAAAATCGTTTTATAAAGTGTTTAATTAAATTAATGCCCTCGCGACAACAGAGATAGTTTTTCTCAACATTTTCCAAGATTCATTTTTAAGTTCGTGCTACTTTTTTTTATCTTTCTCTTTTTCCTTCTCGTTCCCTATCGTGTCTTTATAATCTTACGTCATACTCGCCGGATGCATATGCGAATAATGCAAACTTTCTTAGAGCGTGTACCATCGCATTAATGCATTAATCCCACGGGTATCGAGATGGAAACTCTTTTGCTTTTCTCTATAAACGTTTGAATTAAAAATTGTATAATTTTATCATTATTTAAAAATGGTGCGACACGCCATTTACTTTCTTACGGAATAGAAGTTTCTTTTTTTCGAGATAGACGCAAGTTCTTTTTTTTTTTTTTTTTTTTCTTTCAACTCTGCTCGTATAAAAATGGATGATTAATGCGGATGAATTGTAAATGAAAGAAAATAAAGAAAAAGTAATATAAAATTGTATCGGGCGATCATCATTACATGGCTATCGAACATATTGAATGGCGCTTTCAATAAGAGGAAGCGAATCTGTCGATAACGATTTATCGAGCATGAAACGTGGAAAACGAGATGCGGAACAAGCTTATTACGCGTTTTCGACGGGACAGAAAGCAACATTGGAGGACGACGGTCTTGATAAGTAAACGAAACTAATTTCGATGTAATTGAAATGCTCCACGCTCTGGAACTCGTTGCGCCAGGTACCTTTGCATTTTGAATTAACTTTCGAGCAAGCGAACTCTAACCATTCGTTGCTTCCGTGTGCTTTTTGCGTTTCCTCTTTTCCGGTCTAGATATGTATATATATATATATATATATATATATATATATATATATATATCTTCATTTTCGTTAGTCAAGCGGATTTTGCTTCCGGTGGTTGGTTTAATACGTCCAAACGTTAAATCACGACGAGATCTCATACGGATTTTCTTTTGTATAACGGCTCTTTTCATAATTGATTAGATATACCGCACATTGTATTATACATAATTTCTTGATAATTATATTGTACTGTAATCTATTTTATTGGTAGTATCGATACTGACGTTTATCGGCCCGAATAACATTGTCGATATTAAACGTCTCTTGACACATTAATCATTATAACAAAATTTAGATGGAAACTCACCCAATGTAATATTACGTGCGTTCGTACATCTAATAAACCTAATACAATAGAACGAATAGATGTATACATAAAATATTGTAATATTATCATTATTAAATTTAATTTATGGACGTTTTAATTATTAAAACAAAGCGCTATTAACCGAACCAGGATTATTATATGATGTACATTAATTACATGAAATTAATTTCCATGTGATAATGTTTTTCTTAATGATTTGAACAATTTCGAGATCGTACACTTCGCCGATGTAGAAAATAATTCAAGAGAAACATTGTATCCGTGGGATTAATTTCCATCGGAACTCCCAGCTTTGCGCTTCATTAAAATACTAAAGTTGGTGGTTGGTCCAACCGGAGAGATCGGGAACGAAGAATTTGCATGATGAAGTATCGACAATGATAATCGCGGCATATAATCGTGTTTCATTTTCGAACATATTTTTTCTTAATTTTTTTTTGTTTTCTTTTTCATTTTCCACCCAAAATATAATCGAGTATACGTTCTATGTTTATTGTATTAGCTATTAACACGCGTTTACTCGACGAGCCAGTTATCCGCTCGTAATTTATTCATTTACGTTCCTTTGCGTTCTCGTTTTAATGCTAATTCATAATAGATCATGCGAGAATTGACAGTGACTCGAAAAATCGATTAGTTTGTTCCATTCAACGAATGCATTCTATTCGATACGTAAAAGATTTATTTAACGAGATAGCACGTATAAAGGAGAAAACCATGCTTTTACACTTACTTTGATTACATTTTAATAAATGGATATTCGTTTTTTTTTTTTTTTCTTTTTTTATTTTGTCGTGTCTCTCGTAGATCTGCGTAAAAGAGAAAGAACATGAAATTTTTACGAAATATTCAAAATAGTCAGTCTGAATGGATCCGTGTTTACTACGGGGAATACATTTCTTTTAAACTTAGAAAATGAATAGGAAAAAGTTAATAAAAGATTTGCCCCCTACCATTCCCGTCCTCCCTTTACGTAATATAGTTTGATCGTAGAGAAGAAAATATATCGAAGTTTGATCGTTTTTGAGAGGGAATATACTTCTCTCGAAAGTCAAGGGTCTAATAAATGTAGGATACATATTTTGTAAGAAATTCGAAGCGCATTGCCGTATATCCTTTCGATTTTTTTCTTTTTTTTCTTTTTTATCTTTCTCTCGTCTTTAACGTAGGAGAAAAGGGAGTTGGAAAGAAGATGATGGAAGAAAGAGAAGAAGGAGAAGAAAAAGACGAAGATGAAGAAAGAGATGAACGTGACGCGACTTTTGAGAAGGAGCGCATCTTATGTCGGTAATTTCGTGTTGCTTACCTGTGCCACGAACGTCAAGTAGCAGTAGAGTATTTCCTCGAGTTATTTCTTTCCTAAGGCGAGAAAGAAAAGAAATTTTAAACCACCGACGTATATAAGCTCTCTTTCTCTCTCTCTCTCTCTCTCTCTCTCTTTCTTACTTTTGTTAAACATTTCAAAAGAGGTCTCGTACATCGGCGAGCCTGACTTTCTTTTTCCATTTCCTTTTCTTTTTTCTTTTTTTCTTCCTTTAACATTAATCCTTTTAAATCGAGTTAATGCATTTATTTATGAATTTTTTTATTCATCCGCAACACATCTTTATCACATTCATCGATATAAAGATATCGAGCGCTCGAGAGGGGTTTGCGTCCAGAATAATTCATGGCTAAGAGGGCTGGCTCGCATCTATAAGGTAAACAGACTTTATCGGCGATCTCGTCGAAGCTTAAACGAGCTTCTGCTTTTTCATAAGTCAAACAAAGATGGCGCTGTCAATATTCTCTTAGCTCTTTTCTCTTCTTTTCCTTATCTTGAAGAATTCTTTACCTTTTGTCTGCTGGTATAATTAATATTTTAATATCTGTTATTTTTTCGTTTGAATAAATGTGAATAAGATAAAAAAGGGCCGTTCAGAGAACGAGTCGCTCAAGTACCTGTACTTACGTGTTTTATTACACACACACACACACACACACACATTATATTATATTTATTATGGATAAGTTCGCGTGAACTGCAAAAGGATTTATTTTCTTTCGTAAGAGTCAAACTGCTAGTTGTAACGAGCATGAGATCGTGCAAAATCGTGAAAGATTGGAATTCTCAGAAGGGTCGGTATGAGACTGAGGAACGAGAATAGGAGGGTTTGCTTAACGGACGACCGAGGAGAGCTGTGGAAGTGGAGGCGGTTGAGAGAGTTGGACTTAGAAAGGAGGAGTGAATCGCAGAAGGCAACGCGCCTGTAATTTGCGCTCCGCTTGATCATAACAATAGCTGTGGATTTCTTGGCATGCAGCGAACTACTGTGTTTGAATATGAACTCGTATAGTCACGCGATTTACAACTGACGTGTTCCAGTTCCGTGTTAGAAGTTCTGCCATTCCTATCGCCATTCTTCCGATACGTTCGATGAACGCGACAAACGATACAACAAGAGAATCAACCTAGAACAAACTTGTTTCAAATTTAACCCTTCGACTTGGAGTTTGGTATCGTTTGTTTCATTCATTCGAATGGTTTAATTTCTAATTCGCTTTTCGTTTATCCATTTACGAATAGATTTATTTCTTTCCCGATAACAATGCCTTTTTCCTTTCGATCTTTAATAATAATTGATTGAACAAAAGAATCATTTATATGAAATTCTTAGTTGCGCGGGTCACGGCGCGTCGTTAAATGTATGGGGTTGCCGCAGGATGAAAGTTGGGTCGCCCGAAGGTGGATATAGCTTTTGCCATTGGCTTGACGAGAGAATACGAACGTTTCCGGAAAAAGCCGAGGTACGCTTTAGCTCAGCCGTGGTCCATTCGCTCAACACATTCATCGTTTGGCGTGTTCGAGCGCAAGAGAGAGCGCGTGACGTATATAAAAAGGGTGCGTGTGCGCGCGCACGTGCGATTAAGGGAGAAAAAGAGAGGGAGAGAGAAAGAGAGAAAAAGTTCCGTCGAATTTCCATTCGTCAAAAGAGTGTGTGTGTGTGTGTGTGTGTGTGTGTATATATATACGTATGTATGTGTATGTCTGTGTGTGTGTGTGTGAGAGAGAGAGAGAGGGGGAGGGATACAAATCCACTTGCGTTCACTCGGTGTCATCGCGAAATTCTCGTTTACTCTTTCTTCTTTTTTCACATTCTTTTTTATCTTTTGATTCCTTTTGCGTTCGACATCCCTTGTGGTGTTATCGTGGTTCGTGCGAACGTCATCAAACGATAAGTGCCAACAACAACGACCTTACTCAGAGTCCAGTATCAACCGTCTGACGCTGCACGTTGCATAGATAAAGAGAAAGAGAGGGAAAAAGAGAGAATAGAAGGGAGAGAGAGGGAAACAGAGGGGAAAAAGATAGATAGGTAGATAAATAAATAGAGAAGGAAAGATATCGTACGATCGTGTCATGTTATTTTCTTCTTGTCTATCCCTTCACCTTCTGTGAAAACATGGTGCCGTGTATGTGTGTTTACTTGTGAAGGTGTTTTCGAAAGGGACGTCAAGTCTCTTTGTCAGAACGGTGTGACGAACGTAAGAGAACGGTTGTACGTGTATTCGAACGTCATAAGCATCAGTTTCTCTATACTTCTTTTTTCCTTTTATCTCTATTTATCTCTATTTCTTCATATTTCTTTCTATTTCTCTCCTTCCTTCTATATATATATATGTATATATATATACATATGTATATATATGTATATATATATACATATATATATATATATATATGTACATATACATATACATCATATACAAGCTACAATTCTTCTATTTTAGAGAGAGAAAATTTGATTCGAGACATAATCGCCGTAGATGAAAATGACGGTAAACCTTTTAATTGAAATTTTCCTCTTTAATTCCTTTTTACCGTGATTGACCTCAGAACTTTAAATCAAAGTCAACTCTTTGATTTTCATTGACAGTATTGAATGTTCTTTATAAGATTCATATATGTAAATATAGAAAATTCATTACGTTTTTTTAATAAAAATATTCATTAGGTATCCCATTCAAATTCATAATGTTTCATTAATTGTTAATTGAAATCTATAAAGAAAGTAATTTTTATTTAATCATTGATTTATCATTGATTTATGATGATATTTTAAATAAATCGTTAAAATAAATAGGATTGATGAAATTTGACGAGTTTATTGACGCGATCGGGAATACTTTTAAGTTGAGACAATTTATATCAAAGTTATAAGTCGATAAGTACCTTACAATTTGTGCTTTACCGAGTTCATTACTCTTGGCAGAAGATCAATGAAATTTTCAACAGTTTATATCCTTCTCTCTTATTATCTCTTTTTCCTTTTTTCTCCCTCTTTGTCTCTCTCGTTTCCCATTTCTCTCTTTGTTAATAGTCCATCAAACGGGAGTGTTTTAACGAGCGGTCGATGTTGGATGTTTACATTCTCTTTATTCCCGGTTTATTGATTTACCATTGGCATTCGAATGATCTACCATTTATTTTCCTATATAGAAAAAAAAAAAAAAAAAAAAAAAACAATTTTTTTCTCTTCACCACGCACGTTTATTATTTCAGATATACGTATATTTGTTGTATTACATATCTGAAGATTTTATGATAATATTTACGATTTCTCGATGAAAAAAAAATTTCTATTTTCTCTACGTACGATCGTTTGTCTTATTTAATAAGTAATTTTCATTTATTTATTCATTATTTCCCATATACGTATTGAACGCTATGAAAATTTATTCCACCCTTGACGATAGATTTATTTCAGAACGTTCATTGTAAAGAATTACGTGAGCCGAATATCGTTAAAATACCCATTGAAAGTTATTCGTGGTTGGTAATCAGCGATAACCCGTTATAAAGGGCAATTGGGAACAGAAAGAGGTAGATAGAGAGAGAAAGAGAGAGAGAGAGAGAGAGACAGAAATGGTACACATGGGAATTGCGGGTCAGTACTTCGCGGAATTGGAGCCAAATTTTGATGGCCCACCGAAAGCCATCGATCCAGCTGTGCGTGCTCGAAAGCTAGTAAGTAAACGATGATTCAGATAGTTCGTCAAAGATATGTGTACGTACTTGTGTGTGTGTATATATATATATATATGTATGCATATATATATATATGTATATGTAGATAGGTATATATGTATCGTTATATGTTTCACCTATACCTATGCAAAAACTAGCAAAAACGCTTATTTGTTTTTTCTAGTAAAAATTCATATTCTCTATAAATTATGTTTAAAAGGAAAAAAAAAAAAAAACAAAACAAAAGAAAAAAGAAGAAAAGCAAAAAGGAGAGAGAAAGCGCACATTATCATTTTTTGTAAGGCAGCATAAAGCAATGTGTCTTCGTAATTTACACGTGGACTCTATGCTCCTTGTATAATGTCCAAATGTATAGATAATGAAAACGAACGAGATAAGCAATTTTGTTGGGAATGGGCTAAAAATGGAGCTGGTTAATGTTTACGAACGTGTATATTACGGAATTACGCACGAAAAATAGTTTAAATCGTATATTATTCGCATTGGACAATTATAGCATATTAAAAGTGATAAGAGGATATATATCGTGAAAATATTGTTAGCCATAATTTCATTGATAGAAAAGAAATAAAGATAATATCTTTTTGTACGTAGAAATATTTAATCCGTTTTTTGTTTTGTCACCGTTAAAATACCCGTAAAGAGAAAGGGTGAAATCGTTAGTTGTTCACGGTGTTTACGTGTTACAATTTTAAATCGATCGGCATTCAACGTCGTTTTAAACGAGCGAAAACGATGATTAATATGAGCGACAAGTCATTTGTTCGCATACGCAATTGCGCGAGATATAACAACGAACAGAATTTAATGTCGGTAAACCATTATTGACGTTTCATAAGCTTCTTTGAAATATGGTATTGTATCGCGCCATGTAAAGTATGTTTCGATTATCTTTGGCTTTGTGAACTCATGAACGTAGTATCGCTGACACAGATGTTCAATGTCTTCAATCAACTATTTCCACAGGTAATTTTATCTAATATTATCAGTGGTCTATTATGTGTATACAACTTAGGTATAGCGATTAATTCGTATAGTTTGAAATGTTAAGTGGTGATGAACAATAATGTATAGAAACATATCGACTCTTTGAAATCGTAGAATTCTCTCTTTGTACGACAGTGCAGCTTCCTTTACTTAGAGCCGGTCGATACGGGGATACACCTTAATACTATCTATACGTATATATCTATACCTCTGGTTTCTAGCACGAGAAGGTGCAACAACGTGTTCCTCTATTCGACGTTCCTGGAATATTTCTACGAAAGAATGAGTCAAATGCTTCCGTGTATGTGCTTGGTATGTAATTCGTACGTGTTGGTACGTAGATAGAAAATAAATATTGAAAGAAAAATTTAGATTTGTTTTTCTTTTCTTTTTTTTTTTTTTTTTCTTTTTTTCATTTCTTCCATATAATCGATATCGAATGATTTTAATCGAAGAGGAAACTTATGTCGGATAATGACATTTTTATTTTTTTTTCTTCTATAAACGTACATGCATACGTATATATGTGTATATACGTACATGTCTGTATATACCTGTTGGTAGCTATTTTATATTTTTCCCTCTTTATTTCAACGAGAATAAAATCATGGTTCCTCCCGACACATTGTTTTACAGTATCATTTAACGAGTGTGCCGATTAAAGGGAAGATCTCTTCGGATTATCGTAGCTGTGCGGAAAAAGAGTTCGCCGGCTGAAAATGCATTAAAAAGTTTCCACATATTTATGTGTCTCTACTGTCTATGTGTGTTTGTGCGTGTATGTGTGCGCGCGCGCGCGTATAACCATAAGATGAAAAGGGGAATAACATTAATCTCACTTTATACCGCGTAAGTGGCGACACTTATCTTCTTTTCGAGATCGATTAAATACCAAAGCGCTTAAGTAAAAGAATCTCTTTTGAGCAACGAAGGAAGAAGAATCCTTTTCTTTTTTTTTTTTTCTTCCTTGGAGCGTATAAATGAAACTGTATGTGATATTTTATGAGGACATTGAGATAATACGAAAAGGAAAATATTCCTTTGTCGACGGATACGATAAAAGTAAATCACTATTGTCGTATTATATCGCATATTTCCTTTTGTTGTTGTCCATAAGATTTATAATACGGTATAAGTATAAGGGATAAAGTGATATCAAGAGAAAAAGAATTTGTATTGTTCGAAGGAAAATAGATATGCAATTCATTCTCTAATCGACTCACATGACGGTATTGAATTTCTTGATGGAAATAAATCTGTGTTCTTTTCTATTTCTTTTTATTCCTTTTAATGGTTAAAAAGAAAAGAAAAAAAAAAAAAAAAAAGAAAGAAAGAAACAAAAAAAATCCGTGCTATTTCGGCGATCTCAAAAAGATTGCACTCATTGCCGAGAATTGGAAAAGTCCGAGAGTACCATTTCGAGACAAGTGGTCCCTGTCGCCCGAATGCAAGCGGCTTATCGTCTTCATCCGTAGAGGGATGATGACGGCTCGCTTCAAGAGGATTGAATTCGATTTTCGTAAAGAAAAGAGGGAGAGAGAAGAGGATTCTCCTTGCAATTGGAGGAGACTCTAGTGATGACGCCTATATAGCCTATGTCGTACTCTGTCTGGGTTGCGTCTCTGGTCTCTCCCTCGTGACACCTTGAAGGAAAAAAAAGAAAAAGAAAAAAAAAAAAAAAAGAAAAAATAATATTTATGTCTCCTCGACTATCATCTTACTCCTTCAACTTTATTTTTTTTCCTTTTCTTTTTTTTTTCTTTTCTTTTTTTTTTTTTTTTTTTTTCTTTCTTTCCTTTCTTTCTTCATGGATTTTTCCATCTCTGTTACACGTTTAAAGCTAGTCGACGAGCGAAGGTAGAGCACTCGAAAGGAGTGCTCTTGACACCCCGTTCCACGTAATACACCTTGATACTACTTACTACACTATACCTCGTTCTACATACGTATACTTCAAGTCACTCGTATATACTTATCGAACGAGTTTCGAGTAGGTATACCTAACTGCGTGCCTACGTACGTATACGTTAAGTAAACATACTTAATTACGGTGATTCTACGTATCGTGATCGATAAGGGAAATTTTCTTCGTGTGGTTTATTATCGCGGACGACAGCCTTTTCATTTTCCTTCGTTCGACTTATCCCGAATGTATTTATCTCGAAGGAAAGTCTCTTTTATTCGTGAATGAATAAAAGTGCAGAAAGAATGTTGAGGGGAGGGGGAGGGAAGAGGAATTATCAAGGTTTTTATTGGGAGGTAAATTATCGATTAAAAATATTAATAGCTATTTGTGTGTTTCGCGCTTTATAATAAAGTTCGCGTTGAATGTCGCCGAAAGGGTGGGCGTTTCAATCTATTGGAAAATCTATTGAAAGAATGCAATTTTTATTTCGTATCTGAAAATCAAAGAAACAGAAAAAAAACAGTCATTCTTCTAAATGGAAGTAAAAAAGGGAATGAGATTGTTTGTCACAAATGGATATTTCTTTTTTTCTTTTTTTCTTTTTTTTTTTTTTTATACGGGAACAAATAAATATAGATACAGATCATTTTTGATTTTATTAAATTTATTTTGAGCGCTGTCAGATGCAAAAGAGAAAAAAGAGGAAGAAGAAAAAAAAGAGAAACAGAATTCAGTAGTCGAAAAAAATTATACATATATATATATATATATATATATATATATATATATCGATATTTTTGGATATATGTTATTATTAACTTTACGATCGTTCCGCAGGTGGGCATGGAAAGAAGAGACATGATCTTAACAGCAGTATTTGGAACAGTCGGAGCTTTAGCAGTGATCGTTGCGTTGGGTTTGGCAGTGTGGTTCTATCTTCGTGCGAGAAAATCGAAACAGCGCGATGACGATCTCGAGGATCCGAATGAGCACAGCGACGGTGGTACTGGTCATCCAACGCAGTCAACGAAAAAGAACGGTTTCTTAAATCTGAAGACATGTCTTATCAGCACAAAAACCCTTGGGTAAGCTATCTCTTTCTTTTTCTTTTTCTTTTTCTCTTTCTCTCTCTCTCTTTCCTTCGCCTGTCTATCTTCTTCGTGAGAAACTCGTTTCTCTAAATCTTCTTTTAATTCATAGAAAATTAGGAAGGTCGAGGCCGAAGACGAGGGCTGTCAACTTGGCCTCGTTTCACGACTCGCGGAAATGATTATATCGTTATAAGACTCTCAGTCACTCTTTGGACCCAAATTTTTATTAATCACTTTTTGTTCATTAGGGTTTATGACACCCAGGGAGGAGTTCCTTCCTCGTTTTTTATTCAATGTTAAATGAAAATTAAATTTCTATAGACCCAAGTTATATAACGTCGAGCAAAGCATAAATGAGATATCGAGTATCTCGTTAGAAGTATCTGATTAGAAAGGGATGTGTTATGCGCGTAGGAGACTCCATTAATGAATTATCAATTTTTACGTAATAATTGTTTTATTCGTCGTAAGAAGACGATAAAATTTCTTATTTATTTCTAATTAATTCCATCATTATTTTAACGATAAAGGAATACAATAATTTTAACTTTTGAAGTAAAACAAAAGCAAAAAAAGAAAAGAAAATATAAGTATCATTATTCGCAGTTGTTAACTTAACTCATTGGATAAAAGTCAATGTTCCTGCGTAGTAAGTTACCGACTGTGTTTGAGTAAAGAGGTATCGGTAAATCGTAACTTTCTACATTGCCGACGATAGGATAAATGTTTCTTCCTGGTTGATAACTCAGTGGAGATGATTTTGTCCTTGGTAAAAGGAATTTTTCAAGAAATCTGCATTTACTTGGAGGAACCTATCTTTTCCTTCGTCAGTAATACAATTAATTAAAAATATTTCTTTTTTTTTTTAATATCTACGAATGAGATGCAAGTAAGAGTGATCTTGCGTAAAGAAATTCGTAAATTTTGTATGAATCGAAAAAAAAATATGATCGTTACGATATAATTCTAGGCGTTATGATAGGTCATTGAACTTGCTTTGATCCAGAATATCTTAAGAAAAATCTATAATTTCATTCCAAAAATAAAATAAAAAAAAATTCAATGATAATATCAATATCGTTCGAAGCACAAAATTAGATATTTAATTGAAATTTAAACCTTTCTTGCAACATAATACGTAAAACTATCGTATCTCTTTTTATCCTGAATGATTCAACGTGACAAAAAATTAATTGGACTATCAAGTGGCATCTCTTTTACCGTGAACGAATGCGTCTTCCGTATCCGTGAACAACTTCGTTCGTTGATTCAATCACATTCTTCCCTTTGATTGGATTTTATTCGATTTACACCTTCTTTTATATTTCTATCTCTCTTTCTCTTTCACGAAGACTCTTTTACTGGCATCGCAGTAAATACTATCGCGTCAAGTTTTTCAAATGTTTTCGTCGTATCGTCTTTGTTCTCATTTTTCTTGGAAAAACAAGCACCATTCGACTTCTTGTGGTCAGAAAATTTCACTTTGAAAAACATACGAAATTTAACCTTGATCCTGAATATTTAGGTTAATTTGATAGAATCGTATCGAAGGATAAGGACAAATAAAAAGCATCGACGGATATAACTTTGATGCACGTTGCATTTACTCGAAGGAGAATCGTTTCGCTGTACTTCCCTGTATTTCCCAAAGGATCTGAAAATTTATCGAAAGATAGGCATGTGTGGTTTCCCCGTGTCCTTAAAATCCATCCTTGAAATTTACCTTCTAATCCTTTTACTCTCGATATACGCGTCGTATTATCCACTTTTTTTTTCCTTTACCTACCACATGGATTTACTCTCCTAACACTTTTATAGCTTTCACCCTTATCGTTTAATTCTTTTACCAATGAAAGAACGAAACGATACGATACGATATATTATTTATATATGTATATGTGTGTACGAACGATTCTTTAAAGAGTAGGATGTCCACCAAGGGATATACGATAAATAAAACTACCCTTATCGCATTACCGTTAGATGCGTTCTGGAAAAAGAGAACATTTTTTTTCTTCCTTTTGTCCCTTCGTTCTCTACTACTACTTTTTTCTTTTTTATTTTTTTCTATTATTTCTTTTTGTTTTCTTCATTACGCCGACCGCTTATCTTTCACATTTTTTATACAGCCCGTCATAGATAATTTGCGAATCGAACATTCTCTCTTCCGGTAACACTGGCAGCAATGAGAGAGAGAGAGAGAGAGAGAGAGAGAGAAAGAAAGAATGCTCGAGGAGAAAGAATCTCTTCTCTTTTCGTTCTATGGTGATGGAACACAACGAGAGAAAAATCCATTATGGAGCGAGGTCTTCACAATGCTTGTCCCCCACCTCGTTTTTTCCTTTCCCTCATTTCGTTCGCATTTATTTCACAATTGCATTTAAACTATACGCCCCCCCCTCCCGCATTGATTGTTCATGAAACATCCCAAAGGATTTTTTTCTTTCTTCTCTTTTAGCCTGGCAAGTCGCTCTTTCAGAAATATAATATCCAAAAATACATCAGAAGTACGTTTGCCCATGACAAATAGTCTCTGTGTATCAAAAAGTCTTTCTTCTTTTTTCTTTATTTTTTTTTATTTTTTTTTTTTTTTTTTAATTCAAAATTATAGATCTGTGTCGGCTTGAATTATGCAATGAAACTTGATTTCCTTCGTTTTATCTATCTCTTTCATTTGTTCATGCTTCTCACGGTGATCGATTGATTTTTTTTTCTTTTTCTAGATTTTTCTCATCCTCTTCTCTTTTCCTCGTTTTCTTTTTCTTTTTTCTTCTTTTTCTTTTTTTATTTCATTTTATTTTTCCCTTTAGAACAACCCCCTTCTTTAAAATTCAACACACGAAAACGTTCTTCCAAGTTTTCCGCTTTAACCGTCGAGAAGGACGTGGTCTCGTACGCTAGCATATCGTCGAGAGAACGAAAGAGAGGGGGAGAGAATGGAAGAGAGAGGGAGAGAGAGAGAGAGAGAGAGAGAGAGAGAGAGAGAGAATGATCACGAGATGTTCCACGACTTGAGGTGAAAACAATGGAAGCAGAAATAGAAAACTGTCTGTCAATGACCACCACAATCGCGCTTACTCGCGTGTGCTCTCGACGCTTTGAACGTGCACACACATGGAGACATCTTTCAAGATTTTCCTCTCCCTGTCTGTCTCTTTCTAACTTCAATCTTTTGTCAGTACTTTCTCTCTCTCTATCTATCTACCCCCATCTCTCGTAGCACTTCACTGTTCCCGCCATTTCTAAATTTTTCTCATGACTTTGCTTCCTGCGACATGTCGGAATTCACGCGAATAATATTTTTCGATAGTCAGCTGAAAACTGTGTGTGCCACGATTCATAAAACTTTTCTTTTTTTTTTCTTTTTTTCTTCTCTCTTTTCACGAAGATTAATGAAATAACTTTTGTAAATGACTCCATCTCCCGTTGTCCTCCATCAATTGTATGTTGACAATTTTGATATACGTGGTAGTAAGTGTAAGTATGATTGTACTATGCAATTACAAAGTTGCATTGAAACACAGAGAAGCCATTTCTCGGTATAAGAAGATGGGAGAGAGAGAGAGATGGGCTACTAACTCTTGGTCATAAACAAGCCTGTAATCTCAAACTTTCCCAATATTATCGTAAGTAATTAGACCATCGCTTCGGGTGTCGACAAGATTTCTTAAACGATTACTGCTTTCTCTAGCGAAGCCATTCAAATATTTCGTAACTATAAACTGTGATGGTAGCTCGCGGCTTTATTCGCGAGGCTTTTGCCCGGAGATGCGAAACAGCGTTGGTGCTTTTAAAATAATAACGTGGAGAGTTGCGAGAGCAAAGATAATACAAATAAATAAAAAGGAAAAAGAAAAAAAGAAAAAACAAGAGAAACAAAAACAATTGTCAACGATATGACACAAGTTGAAATCCTTTCGTTCGTTCGTTCGTTTGATTTTCTATATCTTTTTGTATAAACAAGTGTTGAAAAAGTTTTGTTTTTTTGGCATCGAGTAACGAAAGAGATAACCAGACAAATAGGTGGTGTAGATAGGTGATATGTATATATATATATATATATTTCTTTTTTTTTCAATAATTTTATTTATATACCTTATCGTTGCTTTGAAAATTATCGCCAAAAGTATTTTTATCAGGAACGTCAGTCATTCATGGAGAATGAAAATCTTGACAATGGTACATGTTTAATGTTTGGATGCATACTGTCAAGCAGGCCATTTTCCAGCGGAACGAGCGAAATGATTATGTATTTAATGTCACTCAATGGAAAATAAGTTTCTTTCTCTCTTCTCTCTCTCTCTCTCTCTCTCTCTTTTGTTTCTTTCTCTTGTACATCTTTTTTTTCTCACTTACTCTGACCCAAGCCACCCTATTCTCGTGAATTTCCCGATTACCCGGACTTCCACTTTCGCAAAGTTTCCTATTAAAGAAGGATGCTAGCCAGAACATTGTTGGACAAAACATACCACACAACTTTAGATTCGATCTAACCAAGGAATTATTTAATTTTAACCGTTATACTTTGCTATGAGAAAATTTTGAGTTTGCCTATCTAGGATAGACGTTAAAAGAGACTAAAAGAATTCTAGAATACCGCAGTAACATTGCCCAGATGCGACATCTCTTTGGCAACTTTCCAAACCTTTCTCTCTTTCGCACTCTCGATTTTTCTCACCCTCTCTCTTTCTCTCGCTCTCTCTCTCTCTCTCTCTCTCTCTCTCTCTCTCTCTCTCTTTGTCATTTTCTTCCTCTCCTTGATGAAATCAAGATTATCCAATTAAAACGGAGTAGCGATTTATCGGTGAGTTATTTCTTTTCCTATTGCTCGGTGACATGAGTACAAGTTTCGTGCTTGTTGAGTTTTTTTTACCTCTTTTTTTCTCTCTCTCTCTCTCTCTCTCCTTTTCCGTGCGCTAGCGATAACGCGTACAATTTTGGAAGTAATATACTTTCCAAGATATTATTAAAAAGTTATTACTATGACGAACATAACTTTTTACATTTCCATTTGCAACATTAAAAAAACTTTTTCACTATTTTTCTTTTATATCACTTTATATCGTTTTTTTCTTTTTTCTTGTTTTCTCTTTTTTTTTTTTCTTTTCCTTTTTCGCCTCTTTTTAAAATATCACCGGTATTATCGTTAAAAGAGGGATAATAACATCGTGGTTCGATGTACCACGAGCTTTCGGTATCCTTTCCTCCTTCGTCTTTTGCTTTTGTTTTTTATTTTTTTACTTTGTTTTTTTTTTTTTTTTTTTTTTCCTTTTTATTTTATGATTATTACTTTCTTTTTTCCTTCATTTAGACGTATACGAAGTAGACATTATGCAAAGGGTGGGCAGCAGCATTTATTAAGAACGAGACAACAAAAGCTGGATAAAAATGAAAGAGAAACTGGGACGATCATCGTCGTGGCCATAATGCAGACCCTTTCTCATCCCCTTTACTTCTCTTTATCTTTCACCCTATCTATCTCTATCTATCTTCTTTACATTTTCCTTGCGTTAGAGGATACATCAACGAGACAAGTAATTCGTCTGTATATCACGGTTGAAAATCGTAACGGTATCACGAATTTGTACTTTTGATAACACGAATGCATGCTGACGTTTTAGTACGTCGCACTGATTATCCTAATTCGTCCGTTACCGTTCTGAATTTTCAGATAGCGATAGCAGGAGAATAGGGAGTGGATGAGGGGGGCGGGGGTGAGGTTGCAGACTGATTTCAGGCAAGGGTTGGCGCGAGATGGCGGGAGGGCTTGGTGAGAGGGTTGGTAAAGGTTTGTAGAGATGGGTGGAGGCGTTGAAAAGGTAGGAAGGCATGGGTCCGGCAATTTCGAGCAGTCGCTTAACGCTTTCACGATGGGATAATTGCGGCATAAAATTCGCTTAGCTGGTCGATCGAGGGCACACAAATACGAAGGCACACGGTCTGCTGTCTACTTTCTCGCGATTCAGCCGTTTCTCATTTTCTACATCAGCCAAGCGTAATCCATCGAAGCGTTCTCAATCGACGGATCAAGCGACGGTAAGATCCTACCTACCGATACGTGCCGGGTGTGATGTAATTTTCTTCGAGGTTTGAGATTCGGTCAGTCGACCTTTTTACGTGGACGACCTTGCTATATCTCCTGTCCTTGTCTCTCTTATACTTATTCGTTCTGATTCTGGTCTTCTCTCTCTCTCTCTCTCTCTCTCTCTCTCTCTCTCTCTCGTTCTCTCTCTCTCTTTCCCTCTCGCGCGGTCTCGTCTAGCTTGCTAGAGAAGTGGGTATGGAAGGATTGATCCTCTAAGCAGCTGCGCAGTCGACGCGAGCCAACGTTACACTGGGGTTCTAATTATCTCGATGGATACGGTTTTCGTGACTTTCGTTGTTACGAATGCTCCTTTGTTTTAATTCTCCATAACTGATACTTTTTTCTTTGATAAAGGATCATCCTAACGAGTTATTTTATAATTACACGAAGGAACAAATATATTCTCCTTTTATTAACGTACATATATACGTAGCAAATATAAAATGGAATTTATAGCACTTAAATAGAGAGAGAGAGAGAGAGAGAGAGAACACCCATCACTCCTGTAGTTAACTCGACGATACGACGATGGTAACGTTACGTCGTTTAGTAAAAGGCTAATCAATTTGACGTAGCGGGTGGTTAATTGAACACGTAAGGGGCTAACGATGTTAACGTCTCGACGGATAGGGCTCATGCAAAACGGATGGCGACGATTAAATCGTCTCCTTACGGAACGTCCGAGATCCTCGTAATAGGTACGTGTGAATCGATTCGTCGTTAATTTTCTTGGCTATCTTAACGTGAGAATATTTCTCATATTTGTTTATTAATAAGTTAAATTTTTACGTAGTCACGCAGGAATATAATCATGCTGACCGATTATTTATGTCGGTCACGGAAAAGATAACTCGACATCGAGATGATATTTTTGTTTTCTCCTTTTTCACACATATGTACATACATGTCACACAAAACAGAGACACACACACACACACACACACACATATATATATATAAATAACCTGTATAGAGACAAACACTAAGAAACTCCTTCCCTCATACCGCGCCCGTATTCCCTTTCTATTTTTCTCCTCTCCTTGTTTCTCCATTTCCCTCGGTCGCCGGCTGAGTCCCTATTGTACTACGATCGATATTCAAGTGGAAGGGAGAAACGATAATATAAAAGACGAAGAATACGCACTAAAATAGATACTCATCCTCTCACCCTCTAACCCATACTAGTAGGATCGTTATCGAACTTTTATAAAATTCGCGGAGACACAATGATGGCCGGTGGTGGAAGTAATTATCGTTCAAAGAGCAATACGAGATAATGAGTCCCTAACATATACACAGTCAATATTTATCAATGCATCCTCGTAAAAAAATAATTATTTCCGTTCCAATTTTTCGCAGGACTATTCACTCAGCCTCTCCTCTAACTTCTTTCTCTTCGTCTTTCGTTTCGTCGTTGTAATAACAAATTCGTGATATTTGTTCGAACGAAAATACTTCTCAAACCATTCTCCTCTCTATCTATATGTCATCGTGTTTACGTCGTTTGAGTCTTTTTGTCTTTTTTTTTCTTTCTTTCTCTCTTCTTCTTCTTTTTTTTTTTTCTTTTTTTTTTTTGAGAAAGTCTCGTTTGACAATCGTTCTAATGCCACTCGACATCCGACCCGAACTACCTGATTTTAGATCTCCTAACCGTGTTCACGTGAGTCTCTCATTTTGTCGAACTTTAGGGAATTCTTTTAGACAGCTATCGAAAAAAAATCGAGGAAAAAAAGACAAAAAAAAAAAAAAAAGAAAAAAAGGAAGATGAAAAATGAAAAATATTGAACGGTTAATTCACGTCTCTATGAAGAATTTTTTAATTCTTCGTAGGAGAAAACATTTTCTTGTTCATGTAGGTTCGATATTGGCAATTTGGACGTTGTGTAAAAATAAAGAATCGATCGATGGGGAAACACTTCGTTCGCGTAGGTAAGTGAATCAGGTGGTTCTTAATTTGCACGAAGGAGCGAAAATTTGTCCCCGTGTAAATTTATTTTCAAGCGGACTAGAGACTACTCGTTTCTACCCAGCTGTCCTCCAGCACTTTGCAACGAAATAAAGGGAGAGAGATCCGTAAAGTAGTTTGTCGTTCCTCGGAGAGGAGGCATGGGAAGAGAGGGGAGAGGAAGAGAGGAAAGGAGGAAGGGAATATAACTGGTGCAGTACCGTCGGATTACATCGGATATCCTATGCTGTATATTCAATTTACTTTCCTCATTCTCCTTCTCTCTTTAAAGCTTCTCCATTTATTCGTCCAACCAATATCGAAGCTTTTCATATTCAAGGTGCTATTCGACTTTGCGCGGTTTCTTCTGAAATTTTTTACGTACAATGTTCCTACCTAGGTACTACTAATCTCGAGAGAGAAAGAGAGAGAGAGAGAGAGAGAGAGGGAGGAAGGGAGAGAGATAAAAAATTCGTTCGGCTTATTGCGATGACAGCTTTGAAGAGTTTATTTTTCGTGGCGTACCGAAGCGTAGTCGATATGGATAACAGGGTATGAGGGAAAGATAATTTTACGCCGATGGAATTATAAAGGATTTTTGGATTATATCTTTTTTCTTTTTTCCTTTCTCTTTTTCCTTTTATATCCTTAAAATCCATTTGAAAAAACTCACGATGAAACGAATGACGAATCGTATCTTAATACGTAGGTTTATTCGATTTGAATTTCTCTCCCTTTTTATTTGCATTTTTTGTTTTCTTCGTTTCTTTCTGTTTTCTTTCTTTCTTTTTTCTTTTTTTTTCTTTTTTTTTTTTTTTTTCCTTATTACTACTATTATTATAGAAAACGTGTGACTATACGATTTCTTTCGTTGATAGTCGTAAAATATTTTCAAATAAAAACGTGTTTCCTCGGAGCTTATAAAAGTCGTTTAGAAATATTGACATATATATCGTACGAAATTGAGAGATTTCGATAATACGGAAAAGAGTTCGTGCTATTCGTGTAAAAACGCACAAGCTTGAAGCGTTTGGCCGTCGAATATATATATCTTACAATAAAGCTTACAACATTCGAGCGCGGTCGGATGGAAAGAAATGTTATTCTTTTCTACGAGCGCGGAAAATATATTTCCTCTCTCACGTGTCCGTTCTGCGAGGAACTTATGAATATGAAGATCTTTGAACAAATATTTCAAAAAAATGTTTAACCTTCTTCAAGCATTATCTCGAATCGTAGACGGTAAATTGATTCAAATCCGACGATTCAAATTTTTATATGTCTCGTACATTGTTTAAAACATTTATTTGAAGTAAAAGTATTATAAAATAACGTGACCTTGCGTATAGATATAACTATCTTAAAAGATATTAGTTTATTCGATTATTCATCTAATAGAGGATTCTCCTTCGTTATAACGATTCATTATCGTATCTAAGAGTACTTCGAGTGATTTGCTTTGATGGATCCAGAAAGATGGATGGAATATATGAGAATTCTCGAGTACCAGTAGCACGTAGCTTAGATATATCTTTCCGTGCTTGGAATTCCGTAGGCTCGCCCTAATGAAATTACCGCGGCTTTTGTGTGGCAGATATTAGACGAGACGCGTGCCCCGAGCCCAATTTTGCGTTCGTTCTACCGTCAGGATTAATTTTCTATTTAGCGCCGATTTTCATCGAGCCGCATTATTTGAATCGCGTTTACTTTAATTCCCAATTTCAATTTCTCGATCGTTCGTGCGTGAAATTTAATAAACTGTGAAAATGATCAAAGAAAAACCTCATTTATTTTACTTTATCTCATCTCGTTGATCGGCTAATTTGCTTTCCCCCTTACGTCGGATTCAATTCAGACACAAAGGTGAATGGATTCGAAAGTTTACCTTTCACTGAACATTCAGGCCAGCTTATCCGTGGAAATGAGGAAAGAGATTGTCGAAAGTCAAATTCTAACTCGTTGTTGTAGGCCTATGTCGAATGTTACTTCCTATGCGACCCTGATCTTCAATTTACCGAATTAGATCTTTTGGAGTATTCGATATTTTACACGGTAAAATGTCATTTTTAATTTAACGATATCTTTTTTTTAATCAACTTTTTACTATTAATTTATTTATTTATTACTATTACTTTATCAATATTTTCAAACGGAAAAAAATAAAGGGAGCAAGAGAGAGAAAGAATTTCTAATACTTTTCAAAACAATAAAATAAAACTTGGTACGTAGAAAATATCAAGTGACTTTATCCAAGGAATTTTAGTTTTGTGTTCACGTTCTTTCTAGAGCATACTCATCCCCCTTCTCATTTTCTCTTTGTACGCGCGTATACCTTATACTATGGCAGGAAGCAGTAGGTGTAAATCATGAATGATACGGGGTGTTACCCGTTGATGTAGAGGATGTGGGAGAATGTATACGTTCTCAAACTCTGCATGCCGATACGGTTGATGCATGGTACAAGCTCATGTGACATATTTATGTGCTGTTTATATATGTGCGTGCGTATATATATATATATAAATATATATATATATATATATATTATACATATACATATATTATATACATAAACCTATATATCCACGTTTACGTACGTATATGTTTGCAATACATGTATTTACATATATATTACGTAAGCGGGAAGAATTAATTAAGGTCGAGGTCCGAGCTTTTTAAACAAATTATATTCGTATCTCTTTTCACAGTCCACGGCACGCATTAGCGGTCGTTGTATAAATATTCCTAAAGATTCGTATTTTAGAGCATTTTCTATTATATGTATGCGTTATGTTCTTGTCATTTTACCTTCCTCGCCGTTATATATCAGGATGTAAATTATCATTTTAGGAAATTTTGCATTTTCTCTCTTTCTCTTTCTCTTTCCATTTCTCCATTTTCTTCTATCCACCTATTCCTATTTCTCTCTCTCTCACTTTCTATGTCCATGTCTACCTCATAGAGATGAATAAAACGCTGGAGCGGCAAATTAACTTGTAATTTCGTACTAATAATATTATAGTACTGACATAGAGAGTAAGAAAGCTATAACGAAATGACATATTTGAATTTCTTTCGATCTGCACGATTTTTACCTTTGTCTCTGTCAACCAATTAATTTCTTCTCTTTTTTTCTCTCTCTCTCTCTCTATTAAGACCCGAGAAAACTTCATGTCCCTTTCACCACGTTTTTACTCTCGTTGTATAAAAAGAATTTAATGGACTATTTTCCTCTTCTTATTTTCCATTGAATTTTTATTTCTCCATATGTCTGTTTCTCTCTCTCTCTCTCTCTCTCTCTCTCTCTCTCTATTTCCCCCCTCCCTCATCTATTCTTCCGTTTTCAAAAAGACCATTCCTCTTCCGCACGTGACTTTTCTCTCTATCTTTTTAACTCCATTATTGTCATCATCGTTTTACCTATCGATTTTATTCATTCTGTCTCGAGTGTTGCTTGTGCCGGTTTAAGATCTACAAACCGCGACCCTTTCACACTTCACCAAAGGGAAATCCAAGTACGGTCGTTACGAGGCGAATAAATAAATTATTCAGGAGCATGAATAGGTGTAGAAAAATGACGTTATGGAAGAGAAGAAATAAGAATTAGAGGAGAAGAGTGGTGGTTACGGGGTTGTTCCATGAATTTCGTTACGCCTGACAGGGTGCCAATTGGAACCGGGCCAAGTAGTCAAATGTTTCGCAGCACTTAAACCAGAGAAATGCAACAGATGCATCCACTTGTTACGTTGCGTTGCTATAACCGTCTGCTCTATCCAGCTACTACCTTCTTTTACAGTTTTCATCGTAATTTGCCGGTTCCCTTCAATGCCGGATCTAGGTCTTATCGTGTCCCTTTTCTTTATTTTCTTCGTTTCACGACTCGCTTACTCGTGCAATACGCGCTACGGATTCGACCGAGTTAGACGAATATTAGTTATCGAAAATCGATCGGGTGCAACCCGTTGGACGAGGAATAATCTTAATATCGTAAATCTCTCGTCGTTAGATCGAGCACGAGTCGTGTTATTTTCATGTCGGGAAGGAAGATGTGCGCCATTTTTGCACAATTGTAAAAAAAGTTGATTACTTTTAGTAGTCGCTTTTTCTTTTCTTTTCTTTTTTTTTTTTTTTTTTAATTTTTAACCAGAGGCCATCTTCGACCCGACAAAAGTGTAAATTCTTTTATATATTTTGGAGATTACTACGTTACGCGAGAAGGTAAAGATTTTCTCTCGATATATCGATACATAGTGATAGGGTTGATCGTAAACTAATAAAAGTCCCCTTTTTTCTTTTAACTAAGATCTTAACGTGATTTCAAGGCGAAGTTACGACTCTCGACAGATTTCCGATATATTATCAGACATATTTATCTTGTTCCGAATGTTCTATTAGAAAAAGTGACTTTTTATTTGCGATAAATAAAAAGCGAATGTTAAGAAATATGAAAGAGATGTGAAAATATAGATTTTATTTCGAAAGATAATTCATTATTTCTTTGTGGAGAGAAAAGTGAGACGTGATCATTTTTACAAGTTCACCATAACGAATACGTATCTGTCAGTTTTCTTGGAAGTTCTTCTTAAAGTTTATACTTTTACTTCAAAAGTATATATTGTGTCCACGTTGAAGATAAAATCCTTTCACACTGAAGCTCGCTTTTATTCCCAACGAGATATAGATATCGTAAGGATCGTTTGCGGGGGAAAAAGTAATTAGTAGGTAAGAGGTTCTACGTAATAAGGATGAAGAAAATTAGATAAAAGAATGCTCTCTTTAAACTGGACTCTCTTGTCGTCGTTGTCGTCGTCGTTTATCAATTTTAATTTCAACAATTTTTCCTTGAAAATAATGCAAAACGAAAGAAGAAGAAGAAGAAGAAAAAAAAGGGGAAAAAAATCAAATCGATTTTTGAACGGAAGAATTTTCTTTCTCTTTTTTCTTTTTTTTGCTTTTTTTTTTTTCTTTTTCTTTTTCGTTAGAAAAACTTTCTATGACAGTCTTCAAAGGGGAAGGGTAGAAAACGAAAAAGTGAGGAGGGAAAAAGTGAGCCGAGGGAAAAGAGACAGACGTTTCGTTATTGTTCAAGAAAACTCCTATGAAAATTCTGGAAGAATAATGGAAGAAAGAGGAACACGATCGAGAAAGTATTTTTAACGGGGAAGAGAATAGAGAAATGATACGAATGAATTATAAAACAGAGTTTCTTTAGTTACAGAGACACGAATGAAATGATAACAAGGGGTCTCGTAGTTTTTCGCGAGAAGGAAAACAAGAACGATAGTGGTAAACTATGTTTACCTATATCACCTTCGGTGATATCGATCTACTCTCCCTCTCTCTCTCTCTCTCTCTCACTCTATCGTTCTCTCACTCGGTCTTTGCCTCTCTATACTCACAGACGTAGTCTCACACACTGTTTGACATTGGAAGGTAACGAACGTTCAAAGAACGTAGTAAACAAAACTTTCTCGCTTATCTTCTTTTTCTTTATTTATTTTTCTTTTTTTTTCTTTTTTTTTTTCTTCTTTTACCGCCGTAATCTCTAGCCGTATCTACGTATATCTCCCCTCATTTAACTTTAATACGCCAACGAGTCAAGTGTACCCATCGTTGAAATAATTCCGCTATATTTCGAAATTATTACGCATTAGTTATTACGTCGATTCTCATATAATCTGATATTGGCAAAACAATCAAGAGAAAATATTCAAGCGAGCCGACAGACGACGACAAGTTTAGTACATATATAAATATCTTGCGAAGTCGAAAGCTATATAATTTATTACTAGATCTGCGATTGAAACGAATAATTGACGAAGGTATATTACTTATATTTTTTTATTACTTATATTCTTATATTTTTTCAATTAGGAAATATGTACGTATATACGTATTATTTACAGGTTTAAGGAATACTATAAATCCGTCGTAAACGTTGTAAATTCTTCACGTTTCCTTGGAGCAAGATGGATTGTAGCTTGTAGATATATAAATATGTATATCTATATATATATATATATATATATATATATATATGTGTGTGTGTGTGTGTGTGTGGCAATGTAAAAGTAAAGTATCCAAGGCACGAGATAACAAAATGTAGGATCTCGAGAAAAGTTAAGTTAGTATCTGGCTATGAGAAAAGATCCGAAAGTAAAGCAGTCCAATCGAATTCGTACGACTTGAAAAGTTCACGAAAGGATATCGAGCCGCGTCGATGTCGAATCAGGTGTTCCACGATATTTTTCTCGGAGTTTGAACTTTTTTAACGCGAAATGGAGCACGAAGAAACGATCGGCAATGTTTTCCATTTTGTTTCACCCTTTTATAAGTTTCCTAACGTAAGAGTTAAACCATTTGGTAAGCTTTCACGAAGCTTCGTTATTTTCTTATATCTCCTATATAAATATGTTTCTTTATCGTCGTTCGTAATGTTTTCTTCGATAACGTTTACAAAATAGTTAATACGAAATGTAATGAAAAGTATTAATGTAGAAAATGTACTGTGAAAACAAATTTTATGAATAACGTACAAGTATTTTATATGTGTTTACGAAAGAAGTTAAGCGAATTAAAGAGAAAGAGAGAGGGAGAAGCAAGACGAGAAATAGGTAGGTAGGTAATACATGTGTGTGTTTTCTCGAGGAACAAACCCTTCTGGGATACGGATAGATATATATATATATATATATATATACGATAGGTATTTAGTCTCGGAGCGTGGACACCGTTAACATTGGAACATTGTATCGAGCTTTCATTGCAAATATTGGTTTTGAGGTTACTCGCGGTAGGATAGTTTACGTTCGCTTGTAAAATGCTGATGCACGGTGGTTACGTTCGGTGTTAACGTCGCTCAACGACTTTAATCCGATCGAAAGTCGAATGAAAATCCGAAGGACATTTGCGTGACATTCGTGGGATATTCGTGGTAAGATCCTCGATAAAAAAAAAAAAAAAAAAAGAAAAAAGAGGGGAAAAGGAAGGAAGAACGAGGGATGGAAAAATGAAGGAAAAAGGAATAGAGTTTCTCGCGATCGTGTAAGCAAATTTGTTTGATATCGTTCGAGATTGATCACCGACCTCGAGAGTTATTTTATAATAATCAATATCCATCGCGAAACGAGCTTTTCTCCCTGATCGATCTCTCGAAGCTTAAAGCGGCAAATCGTTTTAAGACGTCGCCGGGAGGACCCGATTAATTAAACGCTCAACCCCTCATGGAAGGTCCGACCCCGAGGGCGTAGCTCTTAACCGTGACGTGACTCGTTCCTCTTACAACGTTCGGATTTACGATCGGCGGCATTTAATTTGTTTGTATTCTCGTTTTCTCTCTCTCTCTCTCTCTCTCTCTCTCTCTCTCTTTCTCTATCCCATTCTATCTCTATCGCTTTTGCGTGCAAGAGAGCAACTCGTTTGACTCGGTTGCCACTTGGCGTCCGGCCGAGCGCGGAGAATTCTCATAAAAAGGAGTGCTCGAGATGTTCCTCCTTACTTCCCGCTAACCTCGAGTTTGAACGTGCTCGAGATGATAGCGACTCGAATTGAGAGGTAATTACACTCGAAAGTAGCTAATCGCGTGGTTCTCTTTTCAACGAGAATAACTTCACTTCTTTTATCTCTTATTCTACCGAGTCGAATCCTTACTCCATGTTTTTTTCATGTATTGCGATTTCTTTTCTTTTATTTTTTTTTTTTTTTTTTTTTAATTTTTTCACAAAATTACAAAAATAAGAAAATACATAGAAGATATATAATTGAAATTTCTCCCACGCTAATAACTACGCTCGTCTAGTCAAGCGTTACAACGGAATTGTTACGTCTGGGAACAGCATTATCTCGACATCGGTAAATCTATCCGCACGTATACCTATCACGGCTTGAAATTCCAATCGGGATGTATTTTGATGACGTATAATTTATCAGATGATTCGTTATTAACGTTCGCTTTATATAATTCATAATAATATCATTGATTTTGAAGAATTTACGAGGGTGAGTGCTTGGACGAGAGAAACTGGCAGGACGAATGAGAAAGAAAGAGAGAGAGAGAGAGAGAGAAAGAAAGAGAGAAAGAAAGAGAGATATCGTGTTAAATTCGCATGAAACTAAAAGCAAAGAGCTTAGGTGGTCACATCGTGTCGGGTAGGATTATCACGAGAAGAAGAGAGAGAGAGAGAGAGAGAGAGAATGTATGTGTTATCATTGTGCACTGTGGTCAACCAGTAAGAGATAACCTCCCAATCAGTTTGAACAGTTGATCACAGGAAACTTTGCCATTAGCTGTATAGGTATCACATATATATATATATATATATATATATATATATATATATATATATATATATGTACATGCATATAACGTAGATATAAGCTATCCACATTTGAAAGACGATTATAGGAGTGTTAGGTACAAATTATCATTACCGGTAGAACTCGCATATTGAAACGGAACAGCGTATCCTAACGATAATTATTGCGGGAGGAATAAACTGAGCCGATCGGGTTAACGAATATGACACTGTTCTCGAGATTTGAATGTCTCTCCTAAAATCGGAGCTTAGCGGAAACGGAGACCTTTGCTTTAGCGATAACGTTTCATGGTTAAGAGATATTCTCTTTAGTAAATAACATACGTTCTAATTGTAATAATAATTACATGGAAATAAACCTTTTTTCGTTTTTTCTTCTTTTCTCTCTCTCTCTCTCTCTCTCTCTCTCATTTATTTTCCCTTTTTCTTTCTTTCTTTTTCTTTTTAAATATGATTTTAATCAAAAACGCTCGTCAATAATTTCTTCGTATATATCTACATCGTTTCTATGATGATTAGTAATCGAGAACACGCAATAACGTCGTATAATATGCAAGTGGAAGTTGAAGGATCGGTAGTCGATTGCACGTCTTTGTGATAATAGTAAACTATTCCTTTGGGTGGTGTCTCCACCGATATCCTCGACGTAGTATACCAATTTGGACGATATCAAATAGGAAAGGGACTGTGTATGGCTTTCTTGGCTTGCTTGAGAACCACATAAGGTTGCATTAACTATGACTAATTAGGGAAATGCTGATGATGTATTATGTAATGCGGATGACGTGTATGCAACAATTAGCCATTAACTGTGCACGACATGCGCGTGTGTGTCTGTATACACCTAGATGGTTCGTTTGTATTTAGAACGTTCGAAATCGTCTCTTTCTCTCCTCCTTCTACCCCACTCTCTCTCTCTCTCTCTCTCTCTCTCTCTCTCTCTCTCCCTCTCTGTCTATGTACGTGACTCTCGCGATCATGTTATCTAATTAGATATTGCAGAGCACAGACGCGTAACAAATTGCCCATAGCTTGCTGAATCGGCAACATAAAGCGCTATCACGCGTTGCTATACCTACGCAAGGGCTTTTAATGGTCGCTTAATTATTATACGAATGAATGCTTACGGAAGGGGTTGCGTCACCATTATCGCTTCTGTATCGAAGAGAAAATATAGGCGCGACTAAATGGTCTGGAAAGTTGTCGACTTTTTGCAAACTGTCATTTCCATCGAGGGGGAAAAACATTGCCCTAAGCATTGACGTCATAATTGTATTGCAAATGTTACGAAAGGAAACGCCAAAAAAAAAAAAAAAAAAAGACAAAATAAGAGAAAAGAAAGAAAGAAAGTTCGAAGCAATACGTTATAGATACTACAAAGCGTTGGATTTTTCATTAATGTTAAAATTTTGTTATTTCTTTTAAATGTGTAACGTCAGACATGTTTACTCTCTATAAACGAAGGAAGAACGTAATCTCTAATATTTTCGAGAAAGTTTCGAACGAAGATAGTGCAATTAAAATGTTCGTTAAACGCGAAAGTTCGAAAGGAGAGTACGAAAAAGTATATGTATGTACATATGTATCTATGTTTGCATTATATATGTTAGATCGTGTATATATCCTATGTGTTAGGTGTAATGGACGATGCTTCCTTTTTTCCACTTCGGATCATTTTATCTTCTTTGTTTTCGGATACCCGATTTATCTTCTTTATAAAGGAACCCCGGAAACGGGCCAGATCGATTTCTAGCACGAAAATTTCATTTCGTGTAATAATTTTAACTTGCGAGCTTTGAGTTTTCTACATTTTATTAATGACGCCATCGTATTCTCTATTAAAGTTTTCAAAATTACTAAAGTTCATAGGTATATTATAATTGGGGATGGGGGGGAGGGAGAGCGAGGAGTGCGAGAAAGAGAGAGAGAGAGAGAGAGAGAGAGAGAAAGGAGTGAGTGCTACAAACGATATCGCTTATCTTTTAGATTCTCTTTTATTCTCTCAACTATATGACTTTTTATGCCGTGTCTCTAAGTACCGTCAGCTTACGTGGAAAAGTAATTTACGGATTTTAGATTTATAGTCTACGAGAGAGGCTTCATCGTAACTGTTCATGTATCTCTCTCTTTCTCTTTCTGTGTTTGTGTCCGTCCATCCTACATACGTGTTTTTTTTTTTCACGTGCGAGCTTTAAATGCGGCCATTGAATCGGATTTTTCTAGCTCTTTGCCTTTCGCCAATACGTTTGACAATTTAACGCTATGTGCAAATAAGACTTTCTCTCTTCTTTATTTTTTTTTCCTCCCTTTCCTATTTACAAAGTTATTCGGATCGAAGAGCTTGAAAAAATAAATTATTGATTCTTTCAGAAAAACAAAAATAAAACCTTGCCTAATACGTAGAATTATTATAACTACATTAACGATTACAACTGATCGATATATCGTTATAATTGATATCAATAACAATAAAATGAGATTGTAATTAATGATAAAAGAAATAATTTTATGATGCAGATAGATAAAGAGAATGAAAGAGATAATTGCAGTATCGTTTGACGCAGGATTGAGGCTCCTTTTCTCAATTTCGACGTGAAAGCCTATAATTTGATCGGATCTAGCTTAATACGATAAAGTACAATTTACGATGCTTTTATGTATTGACTGTCGCTGTCCATTGAACCAGTGACGGGGAATAGAGAAAAAGACACACGCAGAAAGAGAGAGAGAGAGAGAGAGAGAGAGAGGGAGAAAGGCAGCAAATTCATTTATTACAATATTATCTCATTTTATATATTTTTGTCACGTTTCCAAACGAATGGTCAATATATACTTTTGTATTTGCGTAGGATACACATTCGTATATATAGATATATCGACGTATGTATGAAGTTTTTAGAAAGTTCTCGTAATTTTTTTGTTAATATGAGGTATAGTACACGTATACGCATTAGAGTGACAAGAAAGATAGATAACATGAGAACGTACTCGAGCGATACGTCTACCTTTTTCACAATCATCTAGAGATATTCCTTACGAGAGATCATTCAGCAGCTCAAATATTTTCTCTCTTTCTCCCTCTCTCTCTCTCTCTCTCTTTCCTTTCTTTCTTTTTTTTTTTACGTATAGACTGCGACTAACAATAACTCGTATAGCTCCAGGCTTAGATATGAGTTTTTCAGTCCATACTGCGGATCCGCTATTGAAATCCGTGGAATAATCATCTAGTAACGTGACTTAACAACTGACGCAAGTTCGGTCATACTTTTCTCTTATTCCTCTCTCTCTCTCTCTCTCTCTCTCTCTGTATATATATATATATATATCTTTTAATGTCCAACAATTTTTTAGAGTCGTAGAGAAACGGAGAACGATTCTATGTGATATGATATGCGAGAAGAGATGAGAGCTAACCACTCCATCACGATCCATCAGTTACGGAAGTTTCCGTCAGTCCCTAGTGTCCATCTTCGAACCATTTCCCTTTCGTTCGGAGCGTTTCACAAACGTATAGATTTCCCTTGCTCTATATATACGTGAAATCAGAGAGGGACCTTTTTATTAGATATATCTAATACGTACGATAAGAAATCTTGTGTTTGATTATTTTGAACGTATCTCAATGAATAATTATAATATTCGATTTTCCATGAATCGATTAAAATAATTCTTACCCTTTACGGATATTTCTTTACTTGTATATTTCCGTTTACTTGTTACTTATATTTCGTAGTAGAATTTTATAGATTTTTAAATTGGGCAGAGATATATTTTTCCGTCCGATCTGTTTCGCACTATTCGCATCGTTCCGTCATTGTTTTTTGTTTCATCGGAGATATCAATTTTTTTTGAGTCATTCGTACGGTATCCCACAGAGTTTCGGATCACCGAGATCCGACGATGCGTAATGAAATGGCACTCGTTTTTTTTTCTTTTTTTTTTTTTTTTTTACATACATTGAGAAGGGACGTCGTGTTACAAAGTCTCTACGAACGCGAGAATTTGGCTCTACTGTTCCACGCGAGATATGTATATATATATATATATATATACGCGTAGATATAGACACAAATACACGCGCGCACGCATGCCAGCTTGGATCGATACGTACCGTGACTATAGGTAAATTAACGAATTTCGTGGAGTATATTAGGTAATTATTTCTTGCGGAGAGAGAAAAATTTTCTCCTTTATTTATTTCTTTTCTTTTTTCTTCTTCTTTTCTTTCTTTTTTTTTTTTTTTTTTTTATTAGCGAAATTCAACAAAAAAATAATTTCTTAATACTTTCAACACGCAATTTAAATGCCGTTACATACTACATTTATCTTCACAAAGGAGGAAGTTTCGTCGGGGAAAACTTATGGCTTGTAAAAGTTTGCAAAACAAACGTGCTTAAATGTGTACGCGTAAAGATATATATATATATATATATATATATATATATATATATATATATAATATTCTCATAAAATGGGGCGCTCACGGACGAGATGCTTACGAAGGGTGGCGAAGACGTTGACGATACCGACGACAACGCCGACGACGACGACGACGACGACGGTACGTTCGCTCAGCGTGGCAGATGGTGTCATGAATAGGAATTTCTTTCAACTCGTACGTGTACATATATATATATATATATATATATAGATATATACATGCATACATACACATAGAGCGTATCTGTAATATATATGCTAAGTCATATATATTATCACGTGGAGTGCGCATACCGGAAATATGAATGCAGGCGAAGTATGAAGACGAAATAATACGAAGTCGTCATTGAAAGTCCAAGAAAACGAAAGGAGACATCCCGGCCTATAATAGATTATGCGAAAATGTTCAAATTACATCAAAGGAGTGGAGATTTTTTTCGTGCACCCATCGAATCCTTCATACGAGAAATAAATAAAATCTTCTGATTTTAGGACTCATTGTTATTAATCCGAATAGAAAAGGAGTCCTAGTTGTTAGAGATTAGAAAAAAAAAAAGAAAAGAAAAAACAAAAGAAAGCGAGATAAGAGATGAATTTGGTCTCGCTGATGGTAGAAAAATACAAAGTTAGTTCTCTTCGAGCGATTTTAGACTTTGAATTATTGATTTTTTCCTTCTGTTATCGGATACTGAACCGAAGGATGAAAGGATGAGATAAAACGCGTGTCTCCTCGACGAAATAGACTTTACTCGCGAATCATGGCACGACGTGATAGGTACATAAGAAAATGTCAAATACCTAGTATTCTCTTCTTTCTTTCTTTCTTTTTTCTCTTTCAATCTCTCTCTCCCTCTCTCTCTCTTTCTTTTCCATTTTGCTTTCGCTGTAAGTACTTACTGATTATGAGGCATTCGCGAGACGCCCTCGGGATTTCGATAACTCGTTTGTTCGATTTCGTTCGGCGTGTCACTCGCATTTGTAGGACAAATGTGCTTGTCCGACGCACGTGCCATTGATTTTGCTTCGTTTAAGAAAAAGCATTGAAAAGAGGAAGAGAGAAAGAGAGAGAGAGAGAGAGAGATAGAGAAAGAGAAATTATTTCTATATGCGTTGGAGTACAATACTGATAAAGACTGATTACACGATTCGATACAAGATAAATCGATTTCTTTAAAGATGCCATTGAATCTGAAGTGAATCGATGAAAATCAGAAATGAAACGAAGCAAATGAAAACTCAACTAGAGTTCTAAGATGTATCGAGATCAAAAAAAATTTTTACTACGTCCTTACGTCGGTCGTGCAATACTTCTTAATGGTTTCGCCTTTGATCCACTTAATTGCAATAGTTAGTTCGAAAAGACGAGTCTTCTCATTTATGTAAATACACAGGGCAATTTTCTACAAAACTTCTCTACGAGTTTTAATAAACTTTTCATCGTTAATCCAACAAAAGAGAGAGAGAGAGAGAGAGAGAGAGAGAGAGAGAGGGAGAGGGAGAGAACTATGCATCAGAATATATTTTCGAAATACACGCGTATCAAGCGCACATTTCTGTTTCACGTTAAATAGCATTTATGTCAGCTTAATTTGAGATTCGCGTAAAGTTGTCGGGAATTTGATTGATAAAAAGAAAAAAAGAAAAGAAAAAAAGAACAAAAAGTATGTATTTCATTAGCAACGAAAAATCGATACTCGTGAAAATAAAAAAGAAAAAAAAAAAAGAAAGAATTATCATTTTCCATTGTCCAAGTTCCATGTATCGTGGGATTATAATTATTTATAAATGAAAACGATGACGCGATGATGAAGATATGAGATGGATAGATCGAATATACTCTTGGAATAATGTCGTTCTTGAGATTGAAAATCACATAACTGTCCGTAACAACGTCGATCTCTCGACGCTTTCAACGATATTCGTTTTGTGTTCGACGTGCGATACGCGATTCCCAATGACGTTTCGATTTTCTGTGGCGATCGAATTACGGATATACCAGCCAACAATAACCCCCACCCCACGTTATTGACTTTGCGTTTTGCATACGTAAATACGGAAAAAGTGTGTAGGTGTATCGATTACGCGAGCGTCGATAGAAATACGATCCACTTACTCGCGACTGCGAAACGCGCTGTTATCATTCGCATACGTTTTTCGAATGATAAATCGGGGTTTTTTTTTTCCTTCGGTCCAATCAGGAAGGAAGGTAATCAAGGATCTATTTCGTTTTTGTCATATTATTATGCATTATGTATTGTGTATTAAAGCGTATGTATGTTTAAAAGGAAAAACAAAAAGAAAGAAAACAAAAAGTAAAAACAACAAAAAAGGATCATTCGTTTATAAAAAGAGCCATCTGAAAAAGCTTCGTTATCTCGTTTTATACCATTTTTAAATCGACTCGGAGATATTTGTTTCTGAAGAATAGAGGTAGAGAAAAAAAAACATACGGCGGAACGAGAGTTGGTCTCGTTTTATCGATCAACCCTCTCTCTCTCTCTCTCTCTCTCTCTCTCTCTTTCCTTTTCTCATTTCAGAACGTCCGAATTAGACGTAATTCGGGACGAATCCCGAACCAGTCGATTCACTCGTTTCTCCCCCTCATTTTTCGACATTACGCGATTGATCGATGTTACCATCAGGATGAGATTCACATAAGAAGAACCAGTAAGCAAAAAACCGATCAAAGATCATTTTTTACGGCACACTTTTGCTTGTTATTCCGATTCAAGGGAAATACAGCGATATTAAAAGGATCTGTGCTACGAGTTTTCCAGAATAAGAACATGATAAATCATGCAATGGCGTTTTTCAATAATAAAAAAATTCAAGTAATTAAATGGTATTTAACTATTAAAAAAGAAACTACAGATTTATTCGATTAATCGAGTGTCAATAAAAAGTTTGATTGTTAAATCATTGAAACGTGTTAAGTGATCGTATTAATCTTAAATCTAATTCGATTAAGTAGCCGAAGGTGGAAGTTCGAAATGCAATCAACGAGTAATTGCATTATTACTAGCTATTTGCCGTGAACATTATCTATCTGTTTTGCTTTGAATCGTATCGACATGATAAATCGATAAGATTCGCGTTAATGACACGCACGATTGAGCGCAAGCGAACGCGCAACTTGCACGCACAAACACTCACGTATACTACATCGAGGAAGATTTGAATGGGTTAGAGACAAATGGACGAGCAGAGAGAAACGAGACATGGTCGAAGAGGTAAGGTAGGTCGAATGTAGACAAATTGATGGCCACCATTGGTCGAGCACTATTTGTTCTGCTAAAAATCACTGCCAAAAAAAGACAAAGAAAGAGATAGATAGAGAGAGAGAGAGAGAGAGAGAGAGAGAGAGAGAGAGAGAGAGAGATGTGGTATAGAATATTGGGAGAAGGACAAACGGATGTATAGGGTGAGAGTTTAGTTCTTTACCAAAAATCTCGGGTCGAAATCGTGTACGCGCAGTAGCGCAGCATGGAGAAAAGTGGAAACGGCTTTACCGATTCGAAGTGGAGGATCGTAGAGTTTCTCGAGTGTAGTGGTAGCTGTTAGTCGAAGTATAGTAGAGAAAAAGAGTAGAAGCAAGAGAAGGCAAGGGGTATAGTAGTATAGAGGGGCTGGTGGTGCGCGCGCGGGAAGAAGCGTAGAAGGGTGGGTGGCCGGGTGGTGGTAGACGAGATGGTTGGTGCCGTTGTTGGTGGGGGCTAGGAGAAGGACCAGTAGGCACGGTGGGATCGAAGTCTAGAGTAGGGGTAGGCGGTATGGTTCTGGGGGTTGGAAGCAGCTGAGAGCAGTGCGAGTAGGTCACACCGTCGACCACAGTGGCAGTCTGCGTTTGGCAAACGGCTCGACTGCCCATCGATAACAGTCAGCAACTATCTCTCTTTCTTTCTCTCTCTCTCTCTCTCTCTCTCTCTCTCTCTCTCTCTCTTTCTTTTCTCTTCTTTCCATCTTTTCTCTCTGAAAAGACTTTCGAAGATTTCTTTTTCCTCTGTCTCTCTTTCTCTTTCTCTGTCTGTCTGTCTTTTCCCACCTCCTCCTCTTAAATTCTTTTAGTTCCATCTTTTTTGATGTTTCTCCACACTCGGCGATTTTTGTCTTCTTTCTTTATATCTCTATATTCTTTTCTTTCTAACTCTTCTATTTGTTCTTAACTCTCAATGATTTTTATCCTTTTCTTGTCGTTCACCAGGTCCTTCCTCGTTTTTGGAACGTACTTCCGAGTTAGGTACGTTTTTCCCCGAAGAGAATCAAGGACGCTTTTGTCCAATTCTCTTTTACCTCTCGTTCTCTCTCTCTCCCTCTCTCTTTCTCTTCTCCTACCACCAACTTCCGACTCCTTTCTCTCGGCCAGAGTTTTCGACCACAAACGTTCCTCGCGAAAGTCTCAAAGAATAAGAGACGAGAGTGGTCGGTCGGCGCCTCGTGTCGATCATCTTTAGAAAAAGATAAAAAAAGGAATAGAGATAGATTTCTATCTCTTTTCTCCCTCTTCTCGTGAGATAAGGAAAGGGAAAAAGAGAGGGAGAGAGGGAAAGAAAAAAGGAGAGGGAGGACGCGCGCGAGAGAGAGAGAAAGAGAGAGAGAAAGAGAGAGAGGCGGCGAACGAAATTTCACGACGCGATATATTCCAGTGAGCTCTTCGGGAACGGCCGGTCGATCGACGAATTCCCGCGCAGGGATGGCAAGGAGCAAAAGGATCGAGTTTTTCGCGGGTAGACTCGTTTGAAAAAAAAAGAGATAGGAAGGAGATAGGACACCGCGTGGTCTCTTTTAATTGCTTTACGAGTCGTCGTCGCGTTATCATACAACTTATTTATTCTTTATCTCTTCTCTCTTCGGGGACATTGAGAGAGATAGAGAAAGAGAAGAACGCGCCACATACAATTAGTTTTCTTCTTCTTCGACTTCTTCTTCTTCTACTACTATTTCTTCTACTGCTTCCTCCTCTTCTTCTTCTTCTTCTTCTGTTTCTTCTTCTTCTTCTTCTTCTTCTTCTTCTTCTTCTTCTTCTTCTTCGACTGTGGGACACTTGTACCGAAGGGGAAAAGAGACAACGAGCGAGCGAGAGAGAGAGAGAGAGAGAGAGAAACAGAAAGAATAAGAAAAAAATAGTGAAAGTGATCATCCCTTGCGAGCATCCCTCTCTCTCCTCGCACGTTTCGAGAACTCATGCTACTTGGAGCTGCTGCAGAGACACGTGTGTATCTTCGTTACTTCCTCTTCTACCTATTTTACTTCTACCTCTTCTTAATCAACGTACATTGAAGAAGAAACCACCTTCTACTTAATATCGACAGAACGCAGAATGATACAACGTTCTTGTTATTATTGTTATTGTTGATTCTTATTGATAAGAACGCAAATATATCCATTAACGTGTATTTGCATATTGGCCATCGTTCATACTTAAAGAGAGAGGCATATCTTTATTTATGTAAGATCTACGAAAAATATATAGAAAGAGAAGATCGTTCGTGAATCGTACGATAATAATACAAAAGCATAAGTATACTTTCGTTACCTTAATCGAATAAATCGTTGATCAAACGAGAAAAGAAAGAGAAATAAATACGACGGAAGGTCAATCGACGATCGAAGAAAAAAATCTCAAGAAGCTGATATCACGAGTTTGATATATTGCTCTTTCTTTTTCTTTCTTCTTCTTTCTTTTTTTTTTCTTTTTTTTTCTTTTTTTTTTTTTACAAACGGACACACACCTTTTTTCTATTTCTCTCTCTCTCACTCTCTCTCTCTCTCTCTTTTTCTCTCATCAAGCCTCTTTGGCCGTTCCTTTTACCGTTTCTTTAGCTCACTCGAATGGATATCGAATGATAAGATCATCGACTACTGGCGTCGATACGCTAGGAAGATCCTTTCGGCTGGAATAAACATTTTCGAGCAAAGGAAGTCATAAAAATAAAGAAAGAGAGATATATGTATGTATATGCACAAGCACATACTACTCATCTATAAAGAGAGGAAGGAGTATCAAAGTGAAAAAAGTTATAGTCATCTTTTGGACATGAAATAAAAAGAAAGGTACAAAACTTTAACATCGATCTTACTCTTTCTCCTTGTCGACAATTTTTTCAAAAATCCTCCATATTTTTCTTCTCTACGTGATATCAGGGATAATTCCTGTTATAAGGAAGAGTTATGCGAGGAAAAAGGAAAGAAGACGTATACTATCGCTTTGACATTATTATAGAGAAGATAAACGAATCATGAGAGGTGAAACGTATATATCGAAGACATCGAAGAAACGAGCTCGCGCGAAGGAGGAAGAGCCAAGTGTCGTAAAATATACGGGAGTCGAAAGATAAAAGTCATCGAAGATTACGTTGTGGAGGGTAGCGCTAGAGTGCTATGCTATAGTTGCTCTTACGTGTCCGTAAGGAAGTCTCTTGAACAACAGAAACTTTTTATCGGACACTTTGTCACTCTCTTCTCTCATCCACCGTTGCGCTATTATCGAATCAGTACCAGCAGCAGCAGCAGCAGCAGCAGCAGCAGCAGCAGCAGCAGCAGCAACAACAGCAGGACGAAGATGGAGATCGCTGCGTCCGCTATGTTGGATGGTTTGAAGAACAATCGGATCAGCAAGTTGGCCCTGTCTCGATTCTTGTCGCAGAGTCTGTGAGTAGAATAATAACAAACCAAACAAAAGTAAAAATTGAAAAAACAAAAGAAAAAAGGGGAAAAAAATGAAAACGAGAAAGAGAGAGAGAGAGAGAAAGAGAAACAAACGAACAAACGAGCGAAAAAAAGGAAAAAAGGAGAGAGAGAGAGAGAGAGAGAGAGAGAGAGAGAGAGAGAAGCAAAAATTGCTTTTGACGAAACAAACCTGCCCTGCCTCCACCCTCGGCAGCCCCCTGCACCCACCACCACTATCCCCAAACAAAAAAATGCTTTCGAAAAAAGAAAAGATAAAGGAAAGGAAAAAGAGAAACGAACAGGAGCGAGAGTAGCATTTGGAGATCGTCGAGCTCGAAAATAATTCGCTTTGACGAGGGAGTAATGAGAGCCTCGTCTCGTTCTCTGTGCATCGAGCCGCGTATGGTCCTTGATTAATCGTTCGGTTCTCTTTCCTCTCTATTCTTACTCCTATTTTCTATCGTTTTCTTTCTCATTTCTTCTTCTCTTTCATGTCTATCATTCTTTATCATTTCTCTCCTTTTTCTTTCTTTTTTCTTTTCTTTTTCCTTTCTCTTTTTACCTCTCTCTCTCTCTCTCTCTCTCTCTCTCTCTCTCTCTCTCTCTCTCTCTCTCTCTCTCTCTCCTCATTTTTCCATGCCACCTCGATTAACTCGATATTCGCTTAGAATCTCTCTGCACGCGTAAAGAAGAATTCTATTGCATGCTCTTCCCTTTTATTAGAAAAATTTATTGAGTCAAAATTGACCCTTTTAATAACCACCGTAACCGCTTGCATCCATCATTTGCGCGCTCATGCGGCATGCGGTGTGCGACGTTTTCTTTTTTTCCTTCTTCCTTTTCTCCTTTTTTCTTTATTTCTTTTGCCTTTTTCTAAGACCCTTCTCGACACCAATCGTCTCTTTGTCGTTTCTTATGAAAACACATGGTCCCATTATTTAGTGAAACAACGGAAAAGGTACAAAAGATATATCATTCGGTCGGCGATCAATCCTGAATGTTTGCGATCGATCGCGGAGTTAAAATACGCGTTATGTAATGGCACTTAGACCGCGAATGCGAATGATACCGTCTGGCTTGCGAAAATAGGACAGAGTTGGTGAGAAAAAAAAAAAAAAAAGAAAAAAAATATATAGCGCTCGAATCTTCGTCCGTTCGTTTTCCATTCCCCTTCATTTTTATCTCCGTTTACCCGAAAGCGGAGATCGAACGGAGATGTCGTGCTCCGGTTATTCGATGGCTATTCTCTCCTTCGAAATTGATCGTTTATCTTCTTAAAGATTTTCAAGGTTCACTTTTCATTTTCCCCATTCGATAAGATCAATTTAATCTGGAAAATTAAAGTATTGTCATAATATTAGACGTTCAAAGGTACATTACATTTTTTATTGGTTAGCGAGATCGTAAGCTATAACGAGGAATTCACTGACGAGAGATAATTTTTAATTTGATGAATTTAAACTTTAGGGAAAAAGATGATCCTTTTTGTTTGTGTTTCTCTCTCTTTTTTCTTTTTTCCCTTTTAACAAATTCAATATTAATCAAATTACGACAATATTACCGCGAGGCGAATCACTCGACTATTTATTTTAAAATCGAAGAATTATTCGTAAAATGTATAATATATTATTTTTATATAGATTTCGTTTACACGTAATTACGACGATAATGGCAAAAGAGAAAGGTTAACGAGTAATTCGTTTTTCGCTAAAGCTTGGAAACGACGTAATAAAATATATATTAGATTCTTCGTAGTAAGCGATAAAAATCGGAAAATTAACGATTTTATAACTGGTCGAGCTATATCCATGATCAAATTTTACGAAGGATGAAGAAAACGATCTAGGAACGCTCGAGAGATCTTGGAACTTTGTCTCGATTAAATTAAAGTCAAAGGAAAGGACGTTATATGTTATTAGATATTTTACTAGCTGACTTGTCTCGCACGTTCGTTGCATTTAATTTAATATGATACCCGAGCAAGTTGGACTAGTTTAACAATGGATATGTAATCGCACGCGCTTCCACGGTTTACGTAATCGATTGTTACGAATATTAATCAAAAGATTTTCGTCCCATTTCGTGGACGGATTAATTCGATTTCGTCAGATTAGTCGACGAACGATCACCGATGCGTTGTTCGATAAATTCACTGATTTCTGGCTTGTAGGTCAACAAAATCCTTAGTACGTCGTGGCATTCACTAAAGAGAGAAGGGGATCTATTGGGAATTTCGAAATAACTTGGACACTCTCGATACCTATCGTTAATTGCATTTTCCACGATGTCCGATCTTGAGTAGGCTCGGCAAACTACAAATCTCAATCTTCTATGTAGAATTGAATCGTACGATAAGACGATATATATGTGTGTGTGTGTATGTATATATATATATATTTATATATATATATATATATATATATATACACATATACATATGTATAGACAGTTTCTATCCTCGTAGCCTTGAAAGGTTTTGTACAATATCTTCCTTTGAATTTAAGGAATATATTTGATATCTTCCTTCGTGTTTGAAAATGTACAAAAAAGTGTAGAGCTTCTTTTGAATTTGGGAGATACATCCGATATCTTTCTTCGCATTTGAGAATATAGAAAAAGTGTATATAACTTCAAATGATTTGTTCACGTTTTGAAATGACTTAATTATCATTGTACATTAATTATGTTTAATGTTTTTCAATTTGAAGATAGATATTTAAGTATTCCATTTCTTTTATCTTCGCTCTATCCGTACATGTGTATACTATGTATCTCGATCTGGTGCAAATTGCAGTTGCATTATAAATTTCTTTTATAGGATAAAACGTCAGGTCGCTTTATTGAATCGCCGGTTTATAATGCTCAATTACAAACTTTTTCGCGATAGGAATTTCTCTAGGCGAGAAAAGTTAGAGGAAAGCCGACGACAAAGGGTTAAACTTTTCAACTCCGATCTTTCGCCAGCCTGCTGCCGCTTCGTCTCACGTCAAATATGTTCGTGGTGCAATTTAAAAATGTCACCGTGGAAACGATTTACAGCGAATACTTTTTTCTCGCTTTTTACGGCTTATTTTCTTCCCTGGATTTTTATAATACATATATATATATATATACACATACAGATTGTGATTGATCATTGATACAAATCTATATGTGTGTGTGTGTGTATATATAACGTCGAGCGACGATAATGTTCGTAAAATTTCGAACAACTGCGCGATCGTTTAATTTATTGTATAATATATTCATACAGAGGGAGGTAAAGTCTAATGACATTTTACAAACTGCATCAACCTGTCCTGGGAAAATATTGTGGAAAATATTACGAAGCCATTACGCGTTTTACATGCGGCATCATTTATAATATAAACATCAAATGCACGCGAAGCGTAACAATTTTCTGAAGTATCTTATGTATGTATGCATGTACGTGTGCATTTAAAAACACACTAACGTAGATTCATAAACGAAACGCTTGTTTGAGAAAAATCCTGAAACAGACATCAAAGGGAATTCCTGAAAAATATATAGAAAACTCCTGTTGATAACTTTTGGCGAAATATACGCGACGCGTCAAGGAGATCGGTGAAAATGTCTCGAGTCCTCCCTCTTCCTTTTGCCTTTTCCTCTTCCTCTTTCTCCTCTACCCATCCGTTCCACGACTCCGTCAATCGATTCCTCCTCGTGCATTTTCACGCTCGCGCGAACTTCCTCGACCCGTTCTGTCCTATTCTCACCGCTCCCCCTCCCCGACCCGTTAGAAAAATTTCACGGCCGTTTAAGTATCCCGGAAAGATGCATTTGCATTCCTTCGTACGTATCATCTCTTCGTAGCGAACGAACGAACGAGCGAGCTCGCTTACGAGTCGCTAATGCTGTTCCTCTTCTCGTATTCGTTTTCGTCTCGAATGCATTTTTGCATTCCTGTTTTTAACATTCCTTTTAACATCCTTCGTCTACCTTCTCTTGGTTTTTATTTGCGGACAATACCTTTGCCTAGAAAGGAACGATTCATTTTCGATAAGAGAGATTCGTAACGATAGAATGAATTATTTCGAATAATCGAAATTAATATCATGCCAAAAAAAAATTTCATTTCTTTTTATTTTATTTATTAATCCTTTATACATTGGTATGGCGATAATTCATTGGAAAATAACAAAATTCGAGATCAGTAATTCGTCCTTGGACGATATTTACTGCACTTGCGTGTTAAAGTCAGTTCAATACAATTACCACGAGAGTTTGTAACGATCACAGATTTATTATCGTTTTCGGTTTGATCAAGCTTCTCGTTCACTTGACTTTTCATTAATATCTTTCCATAGTACTGTTCTTCGTTATTTTATCATGAAAATGTGAAACATGCATTTAACATAAGCGCGTCTGCATATTATAATAACAAATTTCGGAATTATCTGAACGAAAGCGTGCGAGACTATGTGTGTGTGTGTGTGTGTGTGTGTGTGTGTGCATCTACATCACGGCGTTTTAAACTGCACGATGTACACAAATCGTCAGGCAATTTTCAGAGAAGCAAAACGCCAGTGCGATCAATGTGTGAGCTTATGTATGCAACTCCTCCCTCTTTCATCCTCTCACCCAACCCCCCCTCTTTCTCTCTCTCTCTCTCTCTCTCTCTCTCTCTCTCGGTTCGGGACGCGTCGCGTCCTAGTTCGCTGTTATGTACGAACACACCGATTGCCTTTAAATCCTCGAAGCTTAGGCAGACCGAAGAGACTTACTCGCTTTGCTCGTAACTTTCTCTTTAAAGGAGAGACACCCGGTATATTATGGTAAGCATGGATGACTATTGCCACGCGCGCCCCGAGTGACCTTTTTCTCTCGTCCATTTTGGAGAACGGCAAAAATAATGCTTTCGTTGAAAAGTTTTCTATGAAGAAGAAAATGAAAAAAAAAAAGAAAAAAAAGAAAGAAAAAAGAAGGAGAGAACATTAAATATTTTTCAATTTAATCGGTCGCCTCATTCTACTAATTGCAAAGTTAACAAATATTAAATTAGCTTTCTAAGAAATAGTTATTGTTTCTTATTTAATGCAGCTTGGCTGAGTTCTTTTGTCTTCGTTATTCAATTAAGTTAAAATTACAATTATCTCTTTCTTCTTTTCCTTCTTCTTCTTCTTTTTTTCTTCTTCTCTGTTGATTAAATATTATGGAAAATATATTGAAACTCCTTCTTCGTAGAATCTCTCGTTTAACGAAAAGGATTTCATTTCTTCTCCGAATTTCTTTATACATTTCTTCGAACTCGTTGAACGAGTTCAATGAACATTTAAATAAGCCGTTCAAGTGGCAAGTCTCGATCGTCTCGATCCTTTCTTTTTCTCTCTCTCTCTCTCTCTCTCTCTCCCATCGTCGTTTTCAATGGGGATGAATAGGCTTTGATCCCTCCTTGCTTTACCGTTGATTCGCGAACGTCATTTATAATGGTCGAACTCTTCGTTAATTGATATGGTAACAAAAGGCCCATAGATATTTCATACTTTCGTCGAGGCAAAAGATAAAAATAAATAAAAAAGGAAAAAGAATTCTCTTACCTTTATTCAAACGATCTTATCTTTAATTATCATCCTCTACTCTCTATCGTCGTCGTACGTTCATCGAGTTATTGGTAAAAAGTAAAGGAAGAAAAAAAAAAGAAAAAAAAAAGAGAAAAAAATAGACAAGCGATATCGTTTCATTAACGACTTTTATATTCGATCATCGAAAGTTCGTTGAACTCTTTTTTTTGTTTGCATGTGAATTAATATAAAACAAAAGAAAATATATATATATATATATATATATATATATATATATATATATAATTTGATTGAAAATAATGCGATGAGGGCATGCAACTTCAGGATATATTGGAAAAATAATTATTTCATTTGATAAGATTAATAACGAAAGCTCTTTAAGCTTTCATCTCATTTATATTTTCAAAGACATTTGATAGATAAGCTTTAACACAGATTTTTATTCATGTGTATTTTCTACGTATTTTTTTACGTGTAGGTAGAAATATAGGTATCTGTAAAAGCACACAGATATCTAATTCAACATTTAAAGAAAACAAGTCTCTGGGATGCTCGTTACAATTTTATGTCGTATACCTTTCAGACTAATTTTGTAGCACGGAAACATAGAAATGTTCTCACCTGTAAAAACTTTGTATGCTATTACACGTCAGATAATAATTCATTTTTCTTTCTTTCTTTCTTTTTCCCTTTCTTCTTTGCTCGAATTTGTCCGTTCGTTTGTTTTTCGGCAAAGAAAATTCAATTACAAATTTTTTATCCGTTAGGAAAATTAATATGGAACATGTTCAGAATTTAATTCGGTTATAACCATTATTTTCTATTATTTGTGGGTTTTTAAACGGCCAAGAATCATCGTATAAGGAGTAGTACATTATCAAGTACATTATCATATTTCTTTATATCTCTCGTAGGATAGAAGAATATTAAAATGATAAAACGAATGAATGATATCATTTTTTCTTTTTTTTTTTTTTTTTTTTATTACTAGTTTTAATAGTACAAATTTATCTCTATCGCACATAAACGACGCATGTTGCGCACGTGTCTCTCTCTCTCGCTCTCTTTTTTTCTCATGCTATGTTCTTCGAATATGCGAAGAAATTACATTAGCATAATATAAAAAGGAACGTTATCGGTGACACCGGAAACGAATAAAAGTTGCGTTCTGATGCAGATCCCGCATAGCGATCCTATTTTCTTCTTATCGCTAACGCGCAGATTAATGGACGTAATACCAGACTTTTGAAAGGAAACGTATTTTTAAGTACCACTTACGTCTAATCCGAATGAGTTTTCAAATGAATTTCTACGTTATAATGTTTTAATGTGTACGACCGATTAAAGATGAAAAGAGAAAATTATTTCTGATTTATACGTAATTACGAAAATTACATTTTAACGAATCTTAACATTTGTATTATGTCAAATGTGACATAGCAGAATTAAAGGCAAATAAAAAGACGTTCTCGTATGTATACATATATGTATATATAAGTTTAGCGTTAGAAATTCTATCGATCACACACGAACAGAGAAAATTTATTATTAGAAGTCTACGACGAAAAGTATATATACGAGCAAAGGTGAATTGATAAGTGATCTATTTTATCGGTGATAGTAGAAAACGTCACATCGTTATTACGCAAGGTCCGTCCAATAATTCTGACCTATCGTGATTATTGATTAATTTTTTTCTTTCCCTTGTTTTGTTTGAACAATTATCGCTCGGGCGATCTCTCTTCCTTTTTTTCCTTTTGCGTCGTCATCTTTTTTCTCCGCTGTTCTTTTTTTTTCCTTTCCTTTTTCTTTTCTTTTTTCTTTCTTTTTTCTTTCTTTTTTCTTTTGTTTCTTTTTTTTTTTTTTTTCTTTTTTTTATAGGCTCGAGAGTCGAGACCCCCGTAACAAACAGCACGAAAATTTTCTGATCTTTTTACGGTTGTTTAGAGCAAACGCGCATGGCAACGGCCGAAGCGTGAAGCTTAACGTCGTAAAAGGGGGAAAAAGAGAGTTAGAAATAAATCCTTTTTCCCCTTTGGAGAATGACTGACACCATCGGGGCTCTCTTTCATAAAGTGTTCTCTCTAAGATTAACTTTGAGTTACAAAGTCGATGACTAGAAAGAGAAAGGCTGCTATGAAATCGATTGATTCTAATCGTGCGTGTTAAGGATCTTCCTACGTGTCCACGTAGGCGCTTCTCTCGTTCTTCCTTCTTTCCATTTTCTCGAATAAAAAAAAAAAAAAAAAAGAAAAAAAATAAAAAGAAAAGAAGAAGAGAAAAAGGAAAAATGAGAGATTTTCACGATGGATTTGCTTTTTGCGTACGCGTACGATTAGAAAATGATGAATCTCGATTTAATAGGTTTATGCTTTGTCAACGATATTAACCACGTTCGTGTTTACAAGGCTATTATAAGCAGTTCTAATTAAATAGAAAGCATTGAGCTCTCGTTGTTTCTTACGTTACGTCACATTTCTCTGCTCTCGCTTTAATAATGCAATTTCAATTAACTCATAGCACTATTGACTATGTCACGCACTCTCTATCTCTCTCTCTCTCTGGTGTTTATCACTCTTGGTGTGTGGGAAAACCGCACAGATTGGTTTTTTTTCCATTCCTTTTTTTCGTTTTTTTTTTCTTTTTTTTCTTTTTCTTTTTTTTTGTTCATACGAGCAAAGAGCACCTCTGTGTTCTAATTTTGTTATCAGGTGTCGCGTGACGCGAACCCATTGATAACGTTTCCATTCACTTTCTTTCTGTATAACTTTAGATTAGTACTTTTAAACTAATTGAATCGTTCAATATTTTATTAATTCACAATAAACGTCTTCTCTTGGCAGAAATTTGATTTTACAAATAATCGGATTTAATTATTTCAATGAAATCCGATTGTAATCTTGACGGGTTTCTTTAAAAAAAAAAAAAAAAAGGAAAAAAAGAAAAAAAAATTACATTTACGAAATGATGGAAATGATATAAACGGCAGTCGGTAAAATAGGAAGACGTAGATAAAGAAAATCGCCGGTAAATCTTTGAGGAAGGAGTACCGCCATCCTGCGGGAAGTCCGAATTTCACAACCTGATCCTTTCTTCAATTGCAAATCAAACAGTATTGAGAATTTCGTACGGTTGATAAAAATTGCAATCAAACAAATACACATTTTCGTTCCAATATATTTTTATTTGTTTTATACTTGATCGTTGGCAAATCTTTGTTCTTTTTTTTCTTTTTTCTTTTTCTTTTTTTTATGTGTAATTTGAACAAAATTTTCGTTTTTCGAAAAGCGCAATAAATGAATCACGTGAAATTAGGACGAACGTGTATATAAATCTATATTCATTGTTTATTATGTTATTGATTACATAATTGTTTACAACACCTACGGATATAATTTAATCGTCTTCGCGTAGGTTTCTTTATTGAAATCGTAAAGGTTGATGGTTACGGGGCTATGAAATAAGCCGATGTAATTGCTTGTGAGATGTACTTTCCGAGTAGAACTCGGACATCTCAACTTTACCCTTCCGCATACAAATTTGCGTTGGTATAGAAAGTGGTAGGAGTACGAAAAGAATGAAAGTTTTACAGCAAATAGAGAACGAAACGCTCGACTTCGGACCTTCAAACTCTGACCTAAATATCTTGTAGAACGTGTGGCGAAGAAGGGTGGTGGTAGTTGGGGAGGGGGGAGGAGGAGAAGGAAAGAAAGGGAAAAAAAAAGATAAAAAATTCGAAACTCCGCGGCATTTTCGAAATTAAAAACTAAAAGTGGAAACTTCTTATGCCACGTCCACCCGCGTTTTCTCCAGACTTTTTTTTTTTTTTTTTTCCTTTTTTTTTTCTCTTTCACACTTTAACAGAACAAACCTCCAACATAATAGGCTTGTATCTATTCACAAGTGCATCGATTGGTCCGATGAATAATAGTAGACCTTGAGACATTGAGATGGACGTCGTAGGCTGTCGCGAAACTTTTTTTTCCTTTCTTTTTTTTTTTTCTTTTTTTTTTTCTTTTTCCGATTTCCGAGTAAATTTCCGCGACTTGATTCATCCCAAAGAAGTATGAGACATTATTTTTCCTAGAAAAAAGACGTATTATTTATATTATTCAGTCATTTCGATCTCTTCGCGTGATCCTCTCTATTTTTTTCTATTTTTTTCTTTTTCTTTTTTTCTTTCAATTAGTAGGAATCGATCTTATCGGTGCGAATGACGTATATCATTGTTGCCTCTCTCTCTCTCTCTCCCTCCCCCTTTCATTTGGAAACATTCTTTTTTTTTTCTTTTCTTTTTCTTTTACTCAAGATAATACATCAGAAATTCGTTAAAAGGATGATTTATGAAAATCAAAGCGCGAATGTGCCTGGTACTTTTTTTTTTTTAATGAGATTTTTTAAAAATAATTTGTTGACATAACCAAATGCATATATAAATACGTACATGGCTACATAGATAGATACATTCGTTCGGGACGATATAATCTCTAGGATATTGTGGCCTACACACCGGTGCCGATGACAGATGATATACGAGGTTGTGGTCGGCACGTTGCCACCGATAACGCGTTATCATTTTCGTCCTTCGATTTCGCACACCCCCGTGGAGTAGTGTATCTTTTAAAAGAATTTATTTGTTGCTCTGGTTGGTAAAAAATCTGCGCTTATTTTTTATCAAGACTATGACCGGAATAATCCTCTTTCTTTCTTTTTATTATCGCTCCGAGCTTTAAATACATTTGCATAATTTATATGGAAAAAAAAGAAGAAAAAAACGGAGAGAGAGAGAGAGAGAGAGAGAGAGAGAGAGAGAAATATTTAAACGGTAACCCTTTGTTGCCGTATATCATCCGATAAGATAAATACGTTCATTGACGACAATAATAATGGGTAAACAATTATAAAAGTTATTTTAATAAAAATCTAACAATAAGTATAATAAGCTTTGCTCATATTTAGAGGAATCAAGCCTACTCGGGCTAGCGATGCTCTTCAACGTCATTCGCGAGAAACGAGCGGACTAATTAATATATCTGTATCGTATTTAACAATACATGGCCCAATTTCGTCCCCCTTTTTTTCTCGTCTCTTTCCCTCTCTTTCTCACTCTCTGTCTCTGTTTTTTTTTTTTTCTTTTTATCCTTTCCTGTCTGTCTTTCAGTCCTTCCTCCTCTCCCCTTTTCCTTTCGTCGTTCGAGCCTTTGCAGTCAAGGTACAAGTAATTGAAACGATGCTGTATCTCCGCGACGACGTTCTACTTATAAGTACGCTTTAGCCCGAGGGCATTTTTCGTATTAAAAATAAAAATGAGAGCGATCCTCAACGAAATTCTCATATCTCGATCTTCTCTTCCTTATCCTTTCTCTTCTTCTCCTCCTCTTTTTTTTTCTTCATCTAATTCTTCCTCGTCTTTTTCTAACGCATTAAATACGTGTATCGTTGGCGTTAGATAAAACGTGTAAGCACACGTGCTCTTGCGTATGTTTCTCTCTCTCTCTCTCTCTCTCTCTCTCTCTCTCTCTCTCTTTCTCTTTATGTATCCCAATATGTCGAGCAAAATCTCCTGTGAAATCTCGTTTAACTCTTTGAATCATTCGTTGACAGATTCTTTTGCATATCCTTTTAAACAAGCGCATCGTTAAATCCACTTCTTTTTTCTTCTTTGTTTTTTCTTCTTTTTTCCCTTTTCTTTTTTCTTTTTATCGAAACATGTACAAGAGCGGAAATTTCGCGAAATGACGGACGGTCTCGTTCTCTCTCTCTCTCTCTCTCTCTCTCTCTCACTCTCTTTTGCTTTTTTTTCTTTTGTTTTCTTTCCATCTCGAAAGTACTCCTCGAAATATTTTTCAAATATTTATGAAAATATTATGAAAGACGCGAGCGCATCAATCCTTTTATTTTTCCTTCTTTTCTTTCTATGATCGGAACGATTCTTTGTACGTTTCGATAATGTGCATACACGTAGATACATAAAAATAGTAATACAGGTCCTGATATTTTAACGAACGTTAAATTGAATCTTTAATTCAATTTAAAATTATCGTATTATCGATTTTTCGATCGATGTTATTGATTGATTGGAAAAAATGAAAAAGAGAAAACAATTACATTGAATTTAACGTAGAAAAATGTATTTCAGTTTGATCGAAAGAACAATTTTATATTCGGTAGAAATGAAACTGGGCTAATTCGAAGATTCGTCATTGGAATGGCTCGCTCATTTTTGCGATAATTGTGGATGAAGCTAAAATTAAAAAAAAGGTGAATATATATATATATATATATATATATATATATATATATATATATTATATAAAGGAAAAAGCTGAAATAAACGATAAATTAAATTCGATCTTTCTATCAATTCGCCCTTTCTATCAATTATAATATAGGAATTTTCTCGTTAATACCGTGCCAATGAGTAATAAATAAATCGTTCGAGGTAACGAGATCGATTAGGAAATTTGAAATAAATCAAAATGACAGAGGGAATAATAGCGTGTAAGTGTGTACGGTTGTATTATTCGATAAGACCAGCAAAATTTATGTCACTCCATTGGAGATCCCATAATTTTCTTGACAACAAATTCACATACGCTTCATCTGTTCGCGATAATCAAGCTCGTGCAAAGTGTTTCATTTAAATTCCAGGAGAAGATATATATCGAGCTTAAAAGCTTCTCTTGCAATAGGTATTCGAGCTTGCAATGAATCCTAGTAGGCGAGTGCGCTAACGAACGATTCTCAGGCGTTGTCAATTATCTTTTTGTTTTTTTCTTTCTTCTTTTTTTTCCCCCCCCTATCATCCACGATACTTTCCAGCTATATCCAATACTTCGACTATGATCATTAATAAAGTTTTAAGATTATTAATTATCATCGATTTATGTTTAATTACCGTGATGGTAACTGGAGCGTAAACGTCGACGAGCAAAATAATGTAGTCTAGTCGTCGACGTAAAAGATACGGCACTTATCGAACGGAGATAACAATTTATTATAGAAAAAAAAACAAAAAAAAAAAAAAAACACACAAAAAAAAACAAAGAAAAACTCTTTAGGAAAATATTTATTATTTCCTTTTTGGTCGTACGATTGTTTTGCTCACCAAATATACAGGTCCATTGGATTTAATTCGCTCGAATGCATTTAATCCCATGGATCTTAAACTCAACGTTCCATTTATTCGTTTACCCTACGATCCTTTCTCGATCCTACGAGAAAATAGTACAACGCTTTCGGTTAATTCGTTGAAAAATATTTAATCTCGTAACTTCATCGCGATTATTCATCCTGGTATTTAAGTCTTCGTCCATCTACGATGTAACAATGAACTTCAACAACGAAGTTTAGTTAATAACTTCATTTCTATACTGCGAACGTAGATCCTAATAAAATGGTAACTTAATCTCTAATGAGATTATCATTATCATCCCAGTTAAAGGTTTTTTCATTCTATTAAACCATAAGAATTTATCATTCTCCTTTACCTTTAAAACCATTTTAACCTTTGTTAAATCTAACGAGAAAATGATTCTCCCTCGTTAATTTCTAACAATTTAATGATATATTATGCAATTGGAAGGATTGAACGGGGCTCTTCAGATTTCGTTAAATCCGTTATATCCTAAGGTGGATATCTTTCAAATGGATATTTAATTTCAAAAATTCGCGCAAACAAAGAAATTGAATAGTTCGATGCTTCTCCTTCATATCCCCGACATTTCTTTAGAGGTCACCAAGGTGGCGCCAACGTGTCGAAAGCTCGAAAGCATCGACGCGTACGCGCGCGAGAGAGAGTGTGTGTATGTATGTGTGGGAGAGAGAGAGAGAGAGAGAGAGAGAGAGAGAGAGAGAGAGAAAGCTTAAAAGAGAGTACGAGCGAGAAGGTGAGAGAAAGCGAGCGAGTTTCAGTCAGTGATGCGACTCCGGTACGGTCAGACGCAACGGCAGACGGTGCTGGGCTGGTGCCGGGCTCAGGCGTGTCTCGCCTTCTCTCAGTTCGAACTCTGAGAAAGCGTTGCGTTATCGAAGCGCAACAGGACGTCTTTTCTCCTTTTCCCTCCCTTCTCTCTCTCTTTCTCTCTCTCTCTCTTTCTCTTCCTCCTCCTCTCTCTCTCTCTCTCTCTTTCTCTCACTCACTCTACCTCTTTTTTCCTTTGATCATTTACCATCAATATTTTTTTCCTCACTTTTTCTAATCCCATCCTCTACCTCTCTTCGTCGATGTGATTTTCATTTGTATACGTACATATATATTTATATACTTATATATATATATATATATATATATATATATATATACATATATATAGTATATAGGATGAGTCACTTAACTCGTTACATACGAATTTTTAACATGTTAAAATATTGAGAAAATTTTTTTCTTTTTCTTTTTCTTTTTTTCTTTCTTTTTCTACGTCATTTTTTAGTTCATTTCTTATTTCAATAGGTCATTGACTGTGTTACGGTATACAAATGACTGCTACAGATATTCCTTGTAACACAATTAAGTGATTCAACCTGTATAGTGAGTGTCTCGTGATTAAAAGTCAAAGAGAACTCGAACCACCTGTGTATCGCACACAGTCGGTTACGAACTCCTTTTACATTCGTTGTCGGAGGAGGATTTCGCCATAGGTAAAGTAAATACGACAAATTGTACCTATAGGTGGAGAATTATATTTTTCTATACTTATGAAAATTTCGACTTCATCTTGTCGATTATATTATTTTCTCGATATGCACGTCAAATCTGAAAAGAAATGTTTGAAGTTTCTCACTCAGCTTTGTACGGTCGATATATACCTACTATTGCTTTTGAAATAGTAACTTTGAAAGGGAAAATGGGACGATGCTAGGTAAAAGTCAAAAATATTTGCATTATATTTGCGAGAGACCGATTCGATTTGTTTTTATAAAAGGAAAATGAAAATGAACAAATTTCATCGAGATCGTACGGACCATCGTCCTTCCCAGTGTTTCATAATGGACTCCGCCATCACAAAAGTTCATAAATTGGCTAAATTAGTTGATGGGAGAAAAATCGATGCTTGTTATGTGTGTGTATATATATATATATATATATATTTATTTATAAGACGTTGTATAAAGTCGTAGATAATTCTCTTTTAATAATAAAGATACGGAAGAATACACTTTTTAAGTCGTGCTTGGAATCTCGTAAATGTCAACGAATAAATCTTACAAACGTTTCGAACAAACTCAATAAAAAGTTAAATGTCGATCACCGAGGATGGATGATTCGGTGATAACGATCGCAATATACGTTTTTTCCCTTTCGTTAAAGATTTCTCGTATCGAAAGCGTCACGTAAGCGTACGAGTCCGAAAGGCACGAAAATTTGTCCCCATGTTTTTCTTCGATCTTAATCGAAGTATTACGACGAAAGGAGGACTAGTTTGGACTACGAATGGAATCTCGACTTTTCGAAGGCACATAAGTGGGAAGGGAATTGGTTGGTATAATTAATGGGAGGGTGAATAAAGTAAGAGGACGATAGGATTTTTAGATCGTCGTAAACGACGAGTTCTCACGAAAATTTTCTTTTTTTTCTTTTTTTTTTTTTTACATCACAAAGGTCAGAATAGAAATACGTCGAATCAAGAAAGACAACGACGAACGAAGATGGAGTTTTTCTGCGGCTCTTATTCAGGTGTTAGCAAGAGGAGGAGAGTGAGAAAGAGAGAGAGAGTAAGGGAGTAGGATGGGCAAACGTGGGGATGGGAGGGGGCTTGATAGTAACAGGTGGGTCAGAAGTGTCGCGTCGTCCCGAGGAAAATCGCAGCAACGCGACTCACGAGAAACGCAACGATGCTTTTCACAATACAATGGAATGTGTTGTTGCCTACGTTTTCATTTTCTTCTCTTATTGTCTATTGTTCCATTTGTTCGTTGGGTAGAGTAGCATTGTAGGATATCCGGCGCTCGGTTAGCTTCGAAAGAGAAAGACGAACAAAAAAAAGGAAAAACCAAAAAACAAAAAAAAAAAAAAAGAAAAGAACAAGAAGGAAAAAAAGATAAAGTCGTCGATATTCTCTAAAATAAATATAGATAGCCACTCGCGAGTATCCATATCCGTTTTCACAGAGAACGTTTGCTAGCTGATAAACTCGGGTCTGAAAACAAAGCCAGCTTTGAACGTAATCGATAGTTTTATCGAGCGACGGTGCGGTTTCATTGGACTTTTTTTTAGCGAACTTGTCGGATGGATCGACTTTAAGCCGATCCGTCGGAATGCTCAGAACTGTGAACCATCGATCGTTGATCCTGTTTACTTTATCAGTTTTATTCGAATTGATGGGACAGAATGTTCATATACTATGTGAAATTGTATTTAAAAGAATCAGGGAGAGAGATAGTGGAAGGATATTTTGCTCTTGATTTTTTTCGATAAAAATCTATCAACCGAACACGCCTATATTACATCCGAGGTCACTTTTTTCCTCGTTGAACGTGCCAGAGGACAAAATATACGGGGTAGGGAGGGGGAGGGGGTTGGGGCCACCCTTCGTTCGTAACCGCAGCCATGTTCGCACCGTTTTCTTATATCCGTCCTATCGAGAAATCGATTCTCCCTAGGGCTTCCACCCTCCAAAAAAGATGATAATCGTGGGAGAAACCTTTTGACATTACCGATACTCCTTTCTTAATGTTTCATGATCCTTCCTCTTGATTTATACGTGATATTCTATTTCGACGGTGGTAACGCTCATCGATTATAACAAAAAATCCTTTGTATAATTATTTTGCTTTATTAATCGATTAAAGTCAATTTCGTTATTAATTTAACTGGAGATGAATTCAAGAATCCAAAAGTTTCGGTAACGAATTTATCTCGATATAATCGCAAGGTATTATACTTGAATCTGCTTCGTTTAAAATTCTATTTCTTTCGTGAATGGGCATCCAATAAGTACTTGGCAAACGTTAATACCCTCCCCCCCCTTCCCCCCGTGCCCACCTTCCGACCACTCTTGCCAATGCGAACTTAAGTCGTTAAAGCTCTACAGAACTTTTTCACCCCCCACACTGTTGTATCGATCTCAAGTAGGAGTTCTGTTGATTTTACTTTTTATTTATTCGTCAATGTAAAAGAGAAAAAAAAAAAAAAAAGAAAGAGAGAAAAAAGAAGAAGAAGAAATTTGTTCGCTCTAAGGAAAAGACGATCGGTCCTTTTTCTTTTCTTTTTTTTTTTTTTTTTTTTCTTTTTGTTTTCTCCCCTTAAAGTATCGAAAAAAATAATTTGAAACGCGCCGATAAAGTTGACAATTCGATCGATGAAGTTTCGAATTGAATTTACTCGTCTTAGCTCGCGACTATTTTCGGTAAAGTTGTCGGAACAATCTCACTCTGACTGATAAAATGTTTAGGTGAGTCTTGAACGAACAAGACTGAGAGAAGTAGTAGAAGTAAGTAGATGGTTCGTTGAAAAGTTATCGTAGAAAAGTGTGTACGTAAAATGTAATAAAGGGAGCTTTGCGAGTAACACAGCAAATGGAAGGCTTGCGTCTGCGGAAGTTGCTTCACGAAAATCAATAAACCGTCGATGCACGTGGAAAATATCTTTGGAGGCGACAGTTATACGACAAGATGGCGGATGGGGTAGAGGCAGACAGGCGAGTAGAGAAACAAGCGTGCAGTCGTGCGGGATATGATCGATGAGCTAATCGACCGTTCCAAGTTACTGTAGTATCTTTAAGAAGTTAACAAACACCATTGCAATTTTTTAAAACCAGGTAAACTCCTCTCTCTCTCTCTCTCTCTCTCTCTCTCTCTCTTTTTTACGATCGAACAACGGAGATAAGTTACTTTTGATAGTTCAAATTATTGTACAGAATGTGTACGCGTTGAATTATTTCTTGTATCGAAAGAAAAAAAAAAAAAAAAAAAAAAACAGAAAATTTATATGGGGATTCGAGCGACATTTGAAAAGTGAAATAAATTTTTTTTCGCTTGACATTCTGTGTCTGAAGTAATTATACGTATGCATATACGTACAGAGAAAAATCAGTTGAAATAGAACATTTTCTAACGCAAGTTTCACCATGACAATGTCACTAACGACAAAGCTTTTAGATCGGGGAATATGAGAAAGCGAAAAAACGTAGTCAGACGTATGTGTGCGGATTAAAGTGCCGTTGGCAAATGGCAGTCGGATAAAGATCGTAAAAGGCCGGTACCGTCGTTGCATTGCATCAACGTCGTCGTCGTCGTCGTCGTCGTCGTCGTCGTCGTCGTTGTTGTCGTTGTCGTTATCGGTTATACGAATAACGTAGACTTGAATATTCATGCATAGAGAAGCCTGAAAAGGACGGCAAAGCGGCGCTTGTTCTATCCACACACACTTGTAGGCAGTATCGCAAGTCGAATGAAACATAAATATGTATGTAACTATGTAGGTTCGGTATCATTAGGCCGAACGACTAATCTACTCGTTCTATAGTTGGACAAACGTAATTCGTGCGATTAAAGTAAGAAAGATGACTCGTATACTTCTACGGCTAACATCTAAAGTACCCTGTGAACGAAGAGATAAGGATAGTAGGTCCTCGGGAAAATAATCGGATCGTCCTTGAACCGGTAAAAGATTTTAACCTAAAACTTCGGATATACTCTTATTCCTTTTGAAAGATATATCCATCGAAAAAGCTCTTTGATTTTTATCGAATCCTTTAAAAGATAGAAACGACTTTTACCGTATAATAATGTCGTTCCTTCATCAAAAGACATCACAACGTTAATTACTCTTCGTACATTTATTCGTTCCTCTTTTATTCTATTTTTTCTTCTTCTTCCATTTTTTTTTTTCTTTTTTTCTCTTGAATGGGAGGAAAATGTGTAGGATTTTGAAAAGGAATGGCAAAGGAAAAAAATTGGATGTCTCCTACGATAGAAGATCGTGCTAAGTTTTAACTTACCTTCAGCAAAATGCTTTTCAGAGAGCAACCAACCCTTTACGTCTGTCCATGTAATTTACTGCCTTCTCCGTCATCTTCTCCTTCTTTGCCTCGTTGCGCTTCACGGTCTTTGTAAAGAGTGAAACTCACGAGGTTCTTTGCGCGTTTTTATAGATAAAATCCGTTGGTTTCAAGCTTAATTACGTCCGTACAACACCGATGCCAGAAGGTTTGCGTGAAAGCTCTCATAATGTCATCGACGATGTGTGTTGCTCCACTCCCCTTCATACAATTTCACGCACCTCCAATCGATTCTATTTTTGGTTCACTCTCACTCACATGGTTTTAATCGTTATCTCATCGCGATCGTGTTTGATGTTAATATCTTCTCGGCGATCTGAAAATATCGTTTAGCCTTTGCCCTCTGCTGTATGGATCGACGTAAAAAAAAATACCAAAAAAAGAAGGAATAAAAAGGAGCAAAAATAATATGGGGATCGGTGGAGGAAAAAAAGCTTATACATTTTAACGATGAACGAGAAAAAATAGATGAATCAACAAACCGAATCCGAAGAAAGCTTTCGTTATTTTTAAAAGCAAACTAAACTTGACGGAGACTGTTCGTTTCACCGTACGTACATACGCATACAAACTTCGTTCGTATAAATGGACAGCCTTGTAGAAATACAATCCGATGGCTTAGTACTGGACGAAGATTCTTTTAAAATTGAATGCAATGTTCTTGGTTGAAGTGAAAAATTCAACTCGTAGTAAATAGGTAAATCTTTCCTATTGCTCCTGCATAGTAAATATCGTTCGAAATGGAAAGAATGTAAATGATTAAGTGGCTCGTTTAAGGTCAAGTTCAAGTATTAAATTTGAAATCGTATTGTTCCGCGGTTATTGCTTGCAACGTAGTAATTACGATTTTAATTACAATCGAACGCATTTTACTGAGATACACCGGTGAATTTACCACTATGATGCACGTTTCCTAGAATACCTGTTGCCCATTTCAAATGGTATCCCTTATACCTAAGATAAATCCTATTTTACAAGACTAATCTCGTTACAAGCTCACGTTCTCGCGAATATTAAAAGCAAACGCGATCTGGATTTGGTTTCGTTGTATTAGTTCGGCCAACAGGAAATGCAATTTCTAGAGATATCCTAGTACCCGAGTGCTCGTCAAATACATTTTGTTTTAAACTCGTACTATTTTATGAATCATTAATATACCTGCAGAAGAAATGGAAAGATTCGAAAGTGGAATCTTTCGATGTTCTTTCGCGTTATCGTTATGAATGAAATCATAAAAAGAAAAAAAATGGTTGTGATGAAACAAAATAAGTAACGGGTACGTGAGACTCTTATCAACGAGGAGCACTTTAAGGTAACTCCGTGTGTTTAGCTTTTACGCTTTACCTTCGAGCTCGTTCTCGACAAGAGCACATGGGGTGTTTGCGTTAGCGAGCAAACACGTTTTGGTACTGTCAACGCCAGCCAATTCTTTCGTACATACATTAGCCTTTATCACCTATGTATATTTTCATTCTTTATCTCGACGATCTTTTGACGCTCTTAAAGAATATATTTTACTTTTATAAAAATACGCATTATTAAATTTACATATAGACAATATATATTTCTATAAAAAACGAATTTTACAAAATTGTTGGAATTTTTTTTCCTTTTCTTCTCTTTTCTTTTTTTCTTTTTATTTCGTTCTTTATCGATTATTCGTTAGTAACAAAGAAAGATAAGATTATATCGTCAACGCGTGGCATAAACATTAATTTGCATATTATCGAATGACTACATGTACTCGAGTTTCTAACACTCGGTGAATAATTTATACGAGGCTAAGCTAAAGTTTTATTCGAAATAACCCGCGAAGACGTAAATACGAATTAGCTCCTCTAGATGGCCAATTATTCGAGATAATTTTGTTTGCAATTGGAAATTATAGATATTATTTTGTATGAAAAATAAATGGAAATCAAGAGGGAATACGTAAAATATCGATATTTCGATTTAATGTTATTAAATAAATCGATGTCAATTTTTCTTAGTATTGCCGATTAGTTTAGCAATCGTAAACGTCGATTGCCGTCTGTTCGGATTCTCTGAGGGTAGAAATTAATAATGATTGATCGTTTGTTAGATGAAATCGATGAAAATATACGTTCACATTGTTATTCGTATCGCGTAGGTGGGTATTTGCTATGTATGTGTATATCTCTTGTCTGTGGATGGCAGCACGTAGAAAGCTTTCGGGGAAATTCGTTATATTGTTATATTTGTAATAACGAGCCAATTTATACATGACATTACAAAGAGAGGGAGAGAGAGAGAGAGAGAGAGAGAGAGAGAGAGAGAGAGAGAGAGAGAGAGAGAGAGAGAGCACTTGCAATATGAGAATATACCGATGATAATAATGCGTGACAATTTCCATCTTCTAGCCTTCCTGAATTTGGCTGACCCTTTTGAAAATGAGGCTATTATGACAGAACCAATTTATCCCGCTATCTCGAGCAACGACAACGTCAATTTCGAACGAACTATGTCAAACTATTCGCATAACTTCTCTCGATTTCTTGCAATAGCGCCATAGCACGACCGAGTGTTTTCATCTTGTTACATTCGTACTTAATTTTCCACAAGATTTGCCATGTTTCTATGGAACGGTCGAGAACATACATACGTGCATACATACATATATATCCCTCGAGGACGCGGCGTTTTTGTCGTTCGTCCATATTCATTTGTTTTTGGAAATTTCCTTGGAAATAAAGACGAATCATTCGACCCAATTGATTTTATCAGCTCGTATTTATCAAGGTCGAGATGCTCTTGGATAATATTTTTTTCTTTCCTTGTCGTTCCTATCCATTTAAATGAAATTACTCAAACATTTGATAAATTCGATAAAGAGAAACAATTATGTGAAGATCACTTTGATTTTCTTTCTCTTTAAGGAAAACGTTCTTGATTTTGGGTAAAGCTCGTCTCCATTGTTTGACTTCCTTTTCGTACGAACTGTGGCTAGCATTCGACCAACACAATACACATTGTGACGGAGTCTATGAAGGATTTTCCATCCTCCCTCTATAGGATCTCTTTATCCTTTTCAGTCACGTACTAACGGTAACAAACAAAACGCTAGAAATGAATTTCCAAATAACGAACTGTATCCGAAACCTAAACCGATTCATCGTTCCCTTTCATCGTCATTCTATTAATTTCTAAAAGTTTCTTGCATGGTTGAAAGCGAAAGAGAGAGAGAGAGAGAAAGATGTAGAGAGAGGTAAAGGAAATACGTTTGATCATGAAAGTATCAAAGTTGTCGACTAATCAATTACCTTCGCATCAACGGAGACTCCATTTGCCTTGATCGGATACAATAATTCTCAAGTGACACTCTTTCGATATTTCTTCTAACGTGTACGGAACATACTCGAATTGAAATAGGGAAACGAGAAGGTAGTGTTTAAAGTCAAGCTTAAAATCAAGAACGACAACATAGACAAGAAAAGGAAGTTTACCAATTATTCAGCATATAATAAATTAAATTTATGTTAAATATTCATCTTTTGAATTCGTACAGATTAATCCTAGTTTCAATTATTTACAATTAGTAAATTATATCTGTGAATTATATTCGATCGTTTAAATAGTTTTTTAAACTATTACTACTATTAGGGTTAAAAAAAAGATTCGTACAGAGAGATCGTCGATGGAGCGACAAAGATTGAATTTGAAGAATGTAAGAAAGAAGAAGAAAAAAAAAACTAAATACGTATAATAATATTTTCGAAATTGTATCGATTATTACGATTCAGGTTGAGTGTTGGTCGGTGGTCGAGGCAATAAAATCCTGAGTAATAAACTGACGAATCGCTTTAAAGTCAATGAAATGTCGGTCCTCTGCCGTAAAGTCAAATAGAATCGCTAGCTCCTCCAGCGAGTACACGTTATATCATGAAACGAGGAAAGGAAACCTGTTGCTCTCTCTCTCTCTCTCTCTCTCGCTCTCTCTTTCTATCTATCTATTTATCTATCTATCGCGTTTCGGCTCGATATATCGAACAGAGAGTAGAAAAACAAGCTCCTCCGTTATTTTCGTCCATTAACGAGTTACGGCTCGTTGAAAATTTCTTTATTAAACATCGATATTACAAACCTAGCCATCGAAGAACTCGATAAATTTGACAAAGTTACGAGGCTGGTCGTTCGACCGAACTTGCGTTTGTCTTATAGATAATAAATAATATCGTCGGACGAGGGGTTGCGTTCCCATACCCCTATATATATATATATATATATATATATATATATATATATATATATATATATATTACGATATAACGTAATTTTGTTTGAAAGTTAACTGAATTGGAAAAAGTCGCAAGAGAAAAATCTTGAATGTTAAGATAAAAAGAATTTATAAGGCTTAGATGAAACGTCGTAGTACGCAGCATTGTATCGTGCTATTAGCTAATTTTGAGAAAGGAAGAAAAAGAAAAAAATGATCATTGAGTTTAAGCCAAAATAACTCGGTCAATTGGCTCTTACGGGTCATGCTAATTTATTTTTTTGTAAATAAACATGAAAGGACGTAAAAGAGAAGGTTCTCTTTCATTTTCTCTCTCTCTTTCTCTCTTTTATTTTGCTTTTTTCTATAGCATAGAGGAAGAATATATACGTACATATATATATGTATATATATATATATATATATATCACGCACAGAATGGATTTAATTTCGTGGCCTCTTTGAGAAGTAGCATGATTAATCGCAACTATGACGGTAAGGCGTTGCAACTTGTTAAGAGTTCTCGTACATTTGGCAATCCCTCAAAACGCAATTTTCCTTTCATTTACGTGTGATAATCGTAAAGCTACTTTTAAACTTAATTAATTATACGGCATTAGTCGAATCGTTCGATAAATCGACGACGAGAAATCGATCCTCGTTACAATAATTGACAATGATTTCAATTATGGATTTTCTAGTCGCGTCTCCTTTCATCCTGTTTATCCTATTATCAAATAGGTATTTTCGCTATGATCTTGCCATCTGTCGCAACACATGAGAGATGAGAGAACAAGAGCGTTAAACTCATTAAACTGACTTGGATATTATTATAGATAGATCTAAGCAATCATGTTTGCGTTTATACGTGCTCCATTGTCTACGAGTTTCAATATCGAGCCTGTCCTAGATACAAGATACAATTGTCTTATTAACGATGGAACATCATATATCATACGTTTTCACTTTATACGAATATTCCGTTATAGGTATTCCCCATTACGAAATAGTATCTAAACGTTAACTAAATAGAACAAGTAGCAAACGTTAGGCGACATGCAAATAAGGCTGCATTGTTTCCAAGGAGAAATTCGAAGTATCGAGTTTAATAAAAAGAAGAAAAAATGAAGAGAGAGAGAGAGAGAGAGAGAGAGAAAGAGAGAACAATAAGAAGAAAAAAATAGAAAAAAGGAAGGTAGATCGTTCGATTTTATTTTCATCGTTAGAAATTCGTTCATGTAGCCGAACAAGGACAAGGGGTTCGAGTAATCGATAATTTCGAAAAAAGAGATTGCTCGCTCGAAAATTCACGCTTGAGCTCTGACTAGGATATTTCGTAATGTGTTCCGGCACAGGGACGGCTACGCACATGGAATATTCGTTCTCTTTTGGTTCGAGAGAGAGAGAGAGAGAGCGAGAGAGAAAAAGAGAGAGAGAGAGATAGAGAAAGGGAGATACAGTATATGGAGTTGGCAAGACCCGGACGACGAGGTTGCCGGTGGTGGTGGTGGTGGTGGTGGTGGTGATGATGGTGGTGGCGGTGGAGGCGGTGGTAGTAGTGGTACTGGTGGTGGTAGCTCGGATCGATCCAAACCCCCTCATCTTCCCGAGCTTCCTTTCTCATCCTCTCTCTCTCTCTCTCTCTCTCTCTTTCTCTCTTCTTGCTCTGCTTTGCTCACTACTGGTACTTCCTCATCCAGTCACGTCTCTCTGTTTCTCTCTTTCTCTTTGAGACAGTGGTAGAATCCAACGTGAACAGCTCCACCTCCTTTTCGCTTTACACTTATACAGAGAAACGCGGTAAAAGGTAGGCAGGCAGGCAGGCAAGTAGGAGAATCCAATGTGAATAGGCCAAAGTACGTTCTCTCGTATGACTCGACCGTGGTCTCATGATTATATAGATACGTATCTACTCTACTTCTACGATTGTACTTCCATAGGGTAGTGTCCAAATTCAAACATCTTCGCAAAATGTATTAGACACGTTTTCTCTCTCTCTCTCTCTCTCTCTTTTTCTTTCTGCTCTTCTTTAACAACCCGCTGCGTTGCACGTAGGTAAGCTACTTTCATGGAGTATCGAAGGGAATTGAATAGAAAATCCTTCTCTCTCTCTCTCTCTCTCTCTCTCTGTCTCTCTCTCTCTTCCTTCCTCCTCTTCTAATAGAGCACCGGTGTCAGTGTAATCTACACTTAACGCGAGAACGACGGCCTGTTGCTTTTCAAACGACTTGACTCGATGATACATAAGCGTGAAAAGAAGATCGAACGGAGTATAGAAAATCGAAGAGAAAAATCGAATCCTAAGGATTTACGAGGATTTCCTTCGTATCAATCTTCCCCTGCTCCCATCCCACTGCGATTCTTCTTACTTGCCCGCCGTCTGAGTGACTACTCGTTTGCCTGCTATGGCTTCGATAAGCTAGGGACGACGGAAATATAACTTATTTTTATGGTATTTCGACTTTGTTCTATCATAGTTAACCTTTGACGTTGCTGAAATTTTTCGGTTGAATTCTTCCTTTCAACACGAAAAGAATTTTCTTCTGTGAAATTTTTGCAAGAGAAAAAGATTGCTTTTGAGCTATCGGCAAAAATCGATATTTTGTTATTCGTCTTGCTTCCTTTTTCTTCTTTTTTTTTTTTTTTTTTATTTTTCCTTTGTTTTCTTGTATTTTATTGTAAACCCTCCTCTAGGCTCCTCCTCCTCATCTTTTTCTTTTTTTGTTCTTTTATTCAGTATCTATCAATTCAATTCTTCTTCGAATAAGCTCGCAGCTGATACTTTCTGAACAAATTCGTTCATTACACTCACGAACGCAGAACGTTAAGCTCTTTCAGATGTAAAACGAGCTAATGAAATATCAATCGAGACGTTTAATCGATCTTCTAACGATTCCATTATTCTAATCGGGATCGATGCGGTTCCTACTTTCTCAAAGTCCAATCGACGCTTGGAATTTTCTTATCTCCCATCAATCCTCTCCATCATCAATCTCAACGAAGGAAGTTCACTGAGAGTCGATCGCGAACTTAGGTGAAACTATATTCTTTCAAGAGTATCATCTCCTTTAAAGCTCCCTGATACTCGAATGTATCGTGTCTATATATCGCCTCTTAATGGCACTCGATACCATCTAGAATGTCTTCTACTCCTCGAATGAGAACTCGAACGATCACATAGAATAGAAGTACGCGAGAGAATTCGTCGAATCGTCTGGCATATATAGGATGGTCCACTCGAGATATTTTTGCAATCTCTCCTGAGACACGATTCTTATGATACTACGTACGTTCCAATGTATTGAGAACTTCTGAAAGATCACTATAATAAATTACATTTGTCGAAAGTGCACGAAAAATATTTCATAGATGATCCCAATTATATTTCATTTGGACAATGGAATTATTCGAAAATGAATGATTTGTCATTAATTAACGAAATAAATATGATCGGAGAATTCAGGCAAATTTGATGTAGACGAGGCTATATAGCCTTTGATATCGCGCGGATCGAAGTTAACCGGGCAACAGGATTAATGCTAAGAAATTCCGTACCCGTCTGTTTGGAATACCGATATTTCGAATATTCCTGATTGTTCAACTGGCTGAAACCGAGTATATTCCGCGGACGTGCTTATACGACTAATAGGATTAATCATCATTGATTTCGTACCAATACTTGATTACACGGGTTTGATATAATATCGAGGTATGTGTATTTACAAGTTACGTGATTTGTGCTTTTTCTTTGAAGGATTAATGAATTATATCGGTACGTCGAATTCGAACGAATCTATTGAATTAAATACAGAGGATTTATAGCTTATGTTGCGTGTATATCAAAGAAAGGTTACAACGTTTTACTTTTTAATTGAGTAACCTTTAAATATCGTATATAATGTGTTCGAACATTTTATCGTTTGGGCAGAGACAGCGCGGTTTGAAAGAATACTTACGTGTTGGTTCGTTATAAAAAAAAATATATAAAATAAAATCAAAAGAAACATGAAAAATTATTGAAACGCATCCATCGTACCGTGTTACGTCGTATTTTGTTTTTCTTCTTTTTTTTTTTTTTTTTTTTTTTTCCTATTCCCGTTCGTTTTTGAAGAGGATACGCGAAAGCGAGTTGACTTCATATCCATTAAGATTTACAAGCGGCATATCTGCTTGCAAAAATGAAGGTTTCGCGCGGTAGAGACGTCAACTAGGACGGATAATGACGATGGAAGTGTCCATTAAGTTTAACGATATACCGTTGCTTCTTGGCAACGAATATAAAAGCACGATCATGGGCCTCGAGTAGAGTCGTTACGAGGGAAACGCTTGAATTTATGCGTTTAAAAGCAATCATCGACGAAATCGTACGTTTTTGCTATTAAATAGAGGAAGAAGAAGAAGAAGAAAAACGATGTTATAAATTATTCAGCGAGAATTTAACGAACAAATTCTAGTCTAATGTACCTTTATATACCATTTATTATCTTCTTCTTGCTAATTACACTATATAAGCATTAATTCCCGTTCGAACTTTTTAGTTCCACCTTTTTAGACATTACTTTCTTTGCTTGGCCAAAGTTAATCACCGGCGGGATGAATTTTTCTTTTTCCTATTTGATTTTAATATCTCGAAAGGATTTTCCAGATCGGGAAACGAGCGGAATGCGAAGATTTTCGCGAGATTCTTCCTATTTCTCGAATAATTAAGACACTGATCGTAAGAACGGACGAATTCCAATTCAATGTCGAATATTTGATATAGGTGTGCATAGTATATACGTACGCGTACGTACGTAGGTAAAGGTCTAATCTCACCTACTTCATTTACCCGTTTAAAAATAAAATTTCATTTACATTTTCAAGCAGTTTTTAGCTTATCATCCAATCTCGTTAAGTAGAAATTCTTTATTCAGGAAAAAATTTTCCATTCAATTACAAAGTCGCAACAACGTGGACATACCGTATAAATTTCAACGCAAATGGACTTTCCGTTTGAGTTTCAAAACGTTTAGCGTTTGACACCAAACGGCACGAATCGATTTAAAATATAAGAAATTAAGGGCGATTTAAAAACAGGAGGATGAAAAAACGGAAGGAAAATAACGTTTGGTTGTTATTATGTTGTGTGGCAATTAATCATGATAATACGCTTGTAAAATGTGATCAACATAAAAATATAACAGGTCTCTTTACGTTGATAATAAATTAAAGGCATACCGCCCGATAATGCCTTCCGTGAGACATCCGAGGCGACGTTAGCACGGCGTAACTTCTTTGTCGTCTTAACTTAACTCAACTCAACTCAACTTAACTCAAGATGCTTCATTTACGGTGACTTCAACGTCGCGGATAATTAAAGGAGGAAGTCAACGTCGAGAGCGACGACGTTAACCGATTAATTAACCTGACAAATCGATTATAGTAAGTACATACGCGTGAATCGATGAAAATCAAAGTGGTAAGAGTTAATTATTATTTCCAACATTTTTCATGAGATCAATTTTTCTGATCTTCCGTACTTACATAGACACATTGCTAGAATATACGTTTGCGACAAGATAGTGACATTAAACTTGTTGTTTCATTTATCATGCGTTTCATAAAACGTCAACGCCAGATAGTCGTAAATCTCCGACGAATATCGTCCCATAATATGCAAATACAAGCAAACGAAAATTTTCTGGATACCTATTTGTCCGAATCCCGTAGACGCACGTTCGCCGTTGATGAAACATTACGCATACGAAATTGAAAAGAAAAAAAAAAAAAAAAAAAAGAAAAAGAAAAGGAATGACTATAACTCACATCGTAATAAAATTTATATCATCAAATAGATGATAAATTATAAATGGCAATTCTTAAGAGCTCGATGTTTTCTTTAATAGAACAAGTGTACTATTTCAAAAGCAGTTCGATAGAAACGAAAACGGTGCATATCGAGATAACTTGTCAGAAAATATAGTTCCTCTCCTATCGATTCTTACTTTACGCTTATGGCGAGATAACGAAAATACGAGACTATTACGAATGAATTTTAGTGCGATCGATTATAGGAACGTGAGAAGTGAGCCACGTTCGTGAACAAATTTAACTATGTGGGCCGCAGTAACCAGATCGTTGGAAATACTCGTTGCCTTCTTCGAATATTACACGACCAGGTAAGAACGCAAACATAACCGATTTAATTGATCGGACGCGGACGTGGCGATGCGAAATTATTGAAACACGTTTGATCATTTGCTTCTCGATTGAATTCAATCGAGAATTTGTTGAATTATTATTTATTTACGATATGCGCATTAACGAAATAACATTAAGCCTTTTACGAAAAAGGAAATATTATCTGCGATGGAAAGATGATCTTATTTAAGGATCATTAAAAAAAAAAAAAATATAATAATCCTTTGTTTTACGTTGACTACTCCGTTATATCGGAATTGTAGGTATGGTGGAAGGAGGAGAAGGGCCGGGGGGGAGTTATTCCTACGTTGGTTATAAAATATATTGAAATTCCATTCGATATCGGACTACATAGGATCCGTACAAAACAGATGTGATATTGCTGAATTAAGTTTGGACAGTTATCGTTTGGTCGAAAGTTCCTCTTTGCGAACGATTAACTTCGAAGAGAAGATAATAATTCTTCGAATAATCCTTGAAACTTTAAAGAAGATAGGTAATACGTACTCTTTGTCTCGTTCTTAATCTAAACCAATGTCGAACTCCCGATCCATCGATCTATCATGGTTAGTGAATCTTCTGAGAGATACTTTGAAAAAAATACTTCGTCATAGATTCCACCTCCGTTCTGAACTTTTTTTTTATGAAACACTTTCCATCCTTCTCTTTTCTCATCAGCGAGTATGAACAGAGGGGAGGATGCGAAAGAGATAATGGGAGAGAATAAAAAACGCGAAGGAACGTGTTCGCTCGAAGCTCGAGTAACACTCTTGGAATTAAATGTAAATTGCTTTCTTTTTTCTCCTAGGGAATTTATTGAGAGGAACAAAAAAGAAAAAAAAAAAAAAGAAAAGAAAAGAAAAAAAAGAAAAGCGAAGAAAAGACACACAGCTCTGACACGCACCCTGTCACTTATTTATCAGCACCTTCATGAGCATCTCTTTTGACAGCACAGATTTATCCATTAATCTTCTTAAGCACAAAAGAACGATTTTTATTTCTTCTTAATTATCATTGTTTGTTTGTAGAAAAATAAATGACTTGTTAAAAAATGCTTAAATGCCTGCCTATCTGTTTCACAGCATTTATTTATATCTATTTCTAAATCTCTCTATTTATGTATTCGTCTCTCTACCGATGGCAAGAAATTGAAGGACTTATATTGTTCCGACTAACGGGGCTCGCTGTTTCGACCATTTAATTAATTAATCATTAATCTTTTTCTGTTTCATGCACCATTTCACTGTAACAATTGGAATGCAGAGCGCAGTTGGAGTAAGTATCACGAACCCTCGAGTATTTTACGAGTATCTTAATTGACGTGTCCTTCTCTCTGTTTCTTCTACTACTTCTACTAATTCTATAGCTATTACTTCTTCTTCTTCTTATTCTTCGTCTTATTCGTCTATTTCTACATCTACTTCTACATCTAGTTCTTTCTCGCTGTCTCCTTCTTCGACCACTCTAACTCTAACCGAATCTTTTCTCTCACAAAAAGAAGTAACATCTTTTTCGGCTTCTTACGATCGCTTTAGTTTCCGCCAGTCGTTCTGAAACTTTTCTTCTATATCTCCTTAGATCAATGTGTATAGATTTGGTACGATACTTTTCAACTTGTCATCTTTTTTTCGTCTTTTTTTTTTTTTTTTTTTTTTTCTTTTACTTTTCTCTATACTCCGTTGTTCCAACAGAGGTCACGTACTTCAACGTCTCACTTCTCCTTCGTTGTTTTCTCTTCTTCGTATTTTTTCTGTATTTTTTTTTCCTTTTTGGTATTTTTATACACATATACACAGGCACACTTTGCACAGATAGAAAACACATTGTATTCCTCGTAAGCATGCCTTGTTCGGAAATATATGTGGGTGTATTTGTCCGCGCCCGTTTATTTTCTAAGCGTATCTCTACTTTGTCTTTCGTATTTTCACAATTATCTGTATGTACTTCTCTCTCTCTCTCTCTCTCTCTTTCTATTATTCTGTTTCTCTTAACTCCAATCTCGAGCACGATTCCGCATGGCCTACTATGTCAGAGAAGTTCTTAAACATCGACGTATGAGATACGAGCAAGTGCGAGACAGATTGTTCGGTCAAAGTCATAAAACTTAGTTGCTTTTGTATCAGAGAAATAGATAGATAGAGAGTATTTGTTTCTATGTGCGTGTGGAAAAGACGGAAAGAGAAAGAGAAAGAGAATATGAGATAAATAGATAAGGAGAGAGAGAGAGAGAGAGAGAGAGAGAGAGAGAGAGCTATTCAACTCTTCACCGCAAGAGTCTTACTAACGCAGAAGTTGGAAACGATAAATCCCCTCCCGCTGCTGTTTCCTACAACCTCCAAATGCCAATTAAATGTAGGCGAGAACACGCTTCCGACACGTTTCTCTCTCTCTCTCTCTCTCTCTCTCTCTCTCTCTCTCGCACATACACACACATTTTGACGAACGAAAGAGATGATTTCAACTGTGATATATCAATCTACACTTGAGAGAGAAAGTAAGAGAGAGGAAACTAGCCAAGTTTAATCTTTTTTCACAATCTACGTAGACATATGTATACATAAATTCCATTTTGAAAATGGCAGGAGAATCAATACATTGCGTTTATTAAATTGTACTAGATCTTAAAATCGACAGGAGCTAAACGTTTATCCCGTTTTCTATGGATTTAACAGAGTAGTAGAGGATGATTTAACGAGGACAGCAGGATTTATCGTTGATTTAGTCAACGTTATAGAGCACAAGGATTATTAGAGAACTAGACGAAGAAAATGTTGAATAAGATAGAGGATGTGTATCCTTGTCTCGTAGGAATCAATTAAATTCAACGATGGGTAGGAACATGCCACATGGGCTCGTGGTTATTCGCTTAGATATAGTTTCGCATACGTGGTCACCGGAGCTGATAGCTTATTAGCTAGACGTGGTTCACATTACGTTCCTCGTTGGTTAACCTTCGACATGTTCATGTATTAGTTTCCATCTACTCGCATGTATCGCGTTCGATCCCATCTATTCCTTGTTATTCTTGAAAATAAAAATTATTTCCAACGAGGACAGTTTATATCGTTGCTCGATACATTGTTAAATTGATCGTAATAGAAAAAAAATATATATATATATACATTTAATATTTCTAATTAATAATGGACAGAGCGACAGCGAGAGAGAGAGAGAGAGAGAGAGAGAGAGAAAGAGTGCAAAAGAGAAAAAAAATCATAAACTCTGAACTCGTTAAATAAGAATGAATGAGATGGAAACTTTACAAAGACCTTATCCATTAGCGTCTCTCGATCCTCTTCGTTATTTTAAGCTTAGGTCTATTACATTATATGACCAAGGTTAATGGACGAAAGTAATTGATCCGAAAGTAAGCCAGTCGATCAAGGAAATATAGAAGGGACGCGATCGAGCACCGGGTCGAAATGATATAATTAAAATATATTCTAGAATTAGAACTTCCTACGAATGAAAAAACATTAGCCTTATTACCTTTTATTCATTTTTATATCTTATCAACTTCCATTACTATCACCATCATCACTCGAGTCATATTTAATATTTTAAACAGAATTCTTTTAGAAATAACTCGTAACGTGGCATCTTTTATTGTCTCTACTTTCGAGATATGATGAGTTGTGTTACGATTAAAGAATACGATTTAAAGTTTCTTTCACATTTTTATTTTATCCTTTTATCTCGTATATAGGTATTATCCATTTCACACAGATATACCAACCAATCGTATTATCTCGTATAAGTCTAACTCGCACGTGGTAAAATGTAATCGATTCTTCGAGTCGCGTCCGATAATCCGGTTGACTGGCAAAGAGAGAGACCAATCCCAGTGATACGCATCTGTCTCCTTCGAAGACAGCAAGATGAAGCGATCGAGGTGATCCACGTCCGTTAATCCATTTCTATTGACGTCGTAGCTTCTAAAACTGGGCGATCGATCCTCTATATTGAGTTTAATACATACTATATATTTACGGTCACACATATGTATATATATATTTGTGTTTATTTACATTCATCCATTTATATACATATATTTCTCATTTAATATAAGATCCATCTGGTGAGTTATTTAGTTATTTTTCTTTTTTTTTTCTTTTTTCCTTTCTGGAAATTTTGTTCTCCATATCCCTGTGCTAGCGTAACTTCGTATATATATATATATATATATATATATATATAGTAACAGGAAAAAACGTTCGAGCTAACGTCGGTTTAACTCGAATTTCGAGATAAGCTCAACCAGCTTCGTCCAGACAGCCAGACATTTTCTGTTCACGTTCGAAACGAAATTCACAGACGGAAACGATAAATTCTCCTTAGTTGAATCTACTTTTTCAAGGAAGGATGGACGTGAGTGGTACTCTTCTTTTTTTTTTGGATTTATTATGAGAGTGGTTCGATGATACTATCTCAGATCACGCTTGCTTGTCTGAAGTAGATTTTGTAACGTATATAAGGAGAGATTGTATTATAAGTTAAGATAGAAACACCCACAGCCAAAAAAAAAGAAATAAAAAAAAACGAAACTTATTACATAGATTAGAAAATTTATGCATGTTCCGGCATGTTAGTGATTAGATAACGTGTTATAGATAGCATTTTTATTTTGTATTCTTGTTATACAAGACGTTGAAACCAATGGAAAAAGGTTTTCCATCAGATTTCGTTCTATATACATATATTTACATTTTTTATAGGTATTATAAAAAAGATAATGTATTATAGAAAAATTCAATTATCTTCACATATTCGAATCCAACATCTACGTTTCTTTATTAATACGAGACAGAAGAATAATCGAATATCCTCTTTTCCGAGAATCCTTTTTCAATATTAACTTTCTTCGCGCGTGCATAAGAGATTTTTGTGATATGAAAAAAAAAATAGCTATGAAAAAGTGCTTGATCCTGCTTATAATATAACAGAGTAAGAAAGAATGTATTTCTCGTACGAACAAATATTATACATTTTCATTCGGTGCATGATCCACCATGATGCTTTAACGAAATAATTCAACAGGAAAAAGAAAAAAAAAACAAAAAGGAGTAAAAATGAAAGAAAAGAAAGGAAAAGGCTTTTCCAAGGAAGTAGAATAGTTTTCTTTCGAAATAGAACGAGAAAATGGAAATGATGTTCTCTCACTGAAGCTCTCGTGGATTCGCATATTCTCATCGCATGCGTGCACGTGAAGAAAAGGAAAAGATGAAGGCAGAGAGAGAAAGGGGTGGGGGAGGGAGGGAGAGAGAGAGTGAGAAAAAGAATTTTTGCGGTGAGTCGATAATAACGGGGCGAGGTGGTCGTCGTTATCGTTGAACGCCGTAGGCGTCGACTCGCGAGAAATGCAAGAATTCATTCCGTGAGACTTTTAAATAGATACGCACGACCACAATATGGCGTCGTGGATTCGCGTGCAACGAGTGTTTTCAACTCGACGTGTTGAACAAAAGGAGACTTCGTGAACATATAACTGGCATTCAACACGCACTCTTTCTTTCTCTCTCTCCTCTCTCTCTCTCTCTCTCCTTTTTAATACTATATCGGATAAAAGAGTATTCGCCAGCTGGTCGAGAACTTCTATCAGCTGATTGTGCGATAAAACGGGACGAGGAGAAAAGAGTGCTGATACTTCTATGTATGTAGGAAAAAAAAAATTTACATAACTTTTGCATAGTTTGTAAATGGTCAATTCGTTCGTTTCTATGAATTTTTTACATTTAAAATTCTTTTTCTTTTTTCTTTTTCTTTTTTCATCTTCTTCTTCTTTCCGTCTCTCGTCGGAATATTTAATTAAATTTTATCTTAGAGTATCATCGATCTTGTAAAGAAAAGAGAAAGGCCAGAAGAAAGAATACTCCGAATTAATATTTCAATATCTTTTCGTCGACTAAACGTGAATTTTTGCCTTGACGATCGGCGAGTATAATAATCAGATATAACGTAAGTACTTACCTTCCAAGAGATCAATCCCAAAAAGAAATGAATTGTATACGGAGCTTGTTGCTTCTCGTAGAGATAGATACATCTAGATAGCAAACATATTTCTTTCATCCTATATAATATATATATATATATATATGTATATAGACTTACATTAATGGCTTCATCATTCCAGCTGGAACGATCGAACGAATCCTCGTTTCATTATCGAAAAGGGAAACTCTCGTTGTTTACGTCGAAGTTCTCTTCCCTTTTCATCGTATGCCAAATTTTGCAAGAACAACGTGGCATATGTCGATAGCCATGTAGAGACAGAGTCAGGAAGGAAACACGTACGCGTGTTATATTGTACATAGTATACTTGTATATAGTATACGTAGGTAGATGGATGAAGCCAATTACGCGAACCGATCGAGAGTTCACCCTTCTTTCTTTTTTCTTTTTTTTTTCTTTTCTTTCATTCATTCGTTCCTTTTGTTTTTAATCCCAGAGAGAGAGAGAGAGAGAAAACGATTAATCCGTATCTCGATATTTCTTTATTATTGTTGCAGAACAACCGGTAGTCCGGCGAGCAAATCGCCGGCTGGCAGCAGTGCCGGTCCAGCTAGTAGTGCAGGTGCAAGTGCTGCCGTAATTGCTCCAGGTAGTGCAAGCAATGTCGGTGCAAGTGCCGAACCACGCACTCCAACGGCTGGACCGCAAAACAAGCAGCTCCAAAATGTTAAAGGAGATCACCCCTCGGTAAAATATTTTTATTGTACTTTTTACTTTTACTTCTATGATACTGGTTGACCGTAAAGACCTCGAGAAAAAACGCGACCCGTTTCTATCCTGGCAAACCCGCAAATTCTATTCTTTCGACCTTACATTCTTTGCGCAATAATCTCAAAGAAGTTTGTAATTATTTAATCTTTTCAAATTCAATAGTTTTCAACCTTTCCACAACAAATTCCTATATTTTTCCTGTAATAATATAGAATGGATATTGATAAATAATAGTAAAACAAAAAAATGAATAATACATATACGAATTTCCATAGTATTTTGTTTATTGCTTCAAGAGACCCAACCTATCAGATTATGTTAATCACTGATATAATTCATATGTTTAATGTTTCTGTCTTTCTCCCTCCCTCTTTTTCTCCTCTCCCTCTCTATTTATCTATTTCACTCGCCATTGCTCGTGGCCCAAGCATATTTAATTAAATTCGTAAATAATGGATAGTACGCATTCCTTTCGCATAGTTTCTGGGTATTATACCGTATTAAAAAGCTCGCTGGGTTTACGAGAATAACCTCCGAGTTATCGATTCTATTTTCTTATCAGTTCTATCGAACCTGGCCACGAGCATTAATTCTGTGATAAAAATAATCTTTTAGATTTTCTTCGTTATGTCACTGTTATGACCTGACCGTTTTTAATTGAAGGAAAACATTATATGTTAATCGATAAAAATATATAATTCGAGAGAGAGAGAGAGAGAGAGAGAAAAGATCTCTTCTTTCGATCAGTCTTGGCTTGTCAGTTTTGTAGTTAACGATCTGTCCGTTCCGATTCGGTTCTCTTATTATCACGACTTTGATACAGTAACAAAATGTGTCTATTACCTAGATTCACCCTGTCATTACACTCAACTCGTTTTCAACCTTTGACCAAGCCATGTCCTGAAGACTATTATATTCCTAACGACAGCCTTTAATTATTGTTAGGACACACTTCATCCATTTGTCAAATAACTTCCAAATGTCAAATTTTCTGTTCTGTCGTTCCAATGAATTAAATAGAATGAATAACTTGGTATTTGAACAGTCACATATTTTCCGAATGCTTTAATCAGCGTACTTATTTATATGTAAATACTTCCTGAATATTACAACCGCGTAAAGTAATAATTCAAAACTCCTTAATATTAATCTTGATATATATATATATATATATATATATATATATATATATATAATATATTAAAAAGACGTAGTAATGTATAGATAATCGCAGTTATAAAAAATAAGACTTATTTTCGAAGAAAATCGCCTTCTTGAAAATAAATCATATACTTACGATTTATATTTACGAGATACGTGACTATGAAATATCGAGTGTAATATTATATCGATAGTATCGCACTCTCTCCTTGGAGAGAATCCTATTAAATTTTTCATGGTCTCCCTGGTCACTCCTTTTATCCATATTTAAAAGACAAATATATCGTATCACCAGGATCAGCTTTGGATGTGACGGTATACGCGCTTTACCTTAAACCTTACCTCAATGATATGAATATAACATGTATTGCTATGTCACGCACGGAACAATTCTTTGTTCTCCTTTTACGTAAAAACACGAACGCAGAAAAAAGTTCTTCTTTGAAATGATGTGTAACTAATGAATTTAAAAACTACGGATGAAATCCTTTTTTTTTTTTTCTTTCATTTTTTTCCTTTATTTTCTATGTCAGTTTTCGTCTCTTCGGACTATATCCTCGAATTTAAATCGTTGCACAATCGATTGACCGCATTTTAAATAGACGACGAACAATGACGCCGATATTCTCCCAGAGATTATCGTGCCAGAATTAGCCTACTTTTATTGCTTTCTTCGAAGAATATTTAAACTCTTAACAAAAGTTTAATAAAAATTATATAAGTTTTTTATTATACCAACGTATCATATTTTCTCCCTAAATACGTTTTATTTACGAATCGAAATTCGTTTCTTTTCATTGTTACAGAAAGCCTTTCTGCAAAGCAGATCCATCTCCTTGGTCGATATGTACATTGATAATTCGGAACCCAGCGAAAGCGTCGGCCAAATTCATTTTAGCCTCGAATACAACTTCCAGAAGACCACGCTCATTCTAAACATCATACAGGTTGGTTATAAATATTGATTATTCTAAAACGTTAACGTAAGTCATCATGATAATGTCAGTTTAATAATCAATTCTTATAAAAGTTTTTT